>NW_024038157.1:0-82970 GCF_016077235.1 Cyprinodon tularosa | reverse complement strand
AGGGAAATAATTTGAATGGGGGCGAAGCAGGCGATGGTAAAACCAAAACGTTCCCCTTTCACATAATCCTGACGAGATCCGAAAACGTAGCAAAAACTAGCAAGCGGGTGATTATGTATGTTCACTAAGTAAATATTATGTAAATAAACCCTACACTTCTCGCTATAAATTATCAAAACCCATTAAATGCAGAAATGATTGAAATTATTTGATTTTCCCACTAAAAGTTAGAGAAAATCTCAGCCATGTTTATACCAAATGTTACAGTTTCACTTTATCTTGAAAAATCTTTGCAAGAAACGAACAAGCAAGTGAATATGTACTTTCCCCTGATTAATATTCGGGCAACAAACTATACATTTCTCACTAGAAATGTAATCAAAACTCATTTTAAGCAAAAACTAACTCAAGTCATTAATCTTTCCCACAAAAAAATGAAGCGAATGTCGGCCATCTATATATATTTTTTCCTTTCTCCCAGCTGGAATCTTAAAAGGGTCACGTGACTAGGACGTAAAACAATAGAAGCGTATAGGTAAAGAAACGTAACAGTACCACAAACAAATGGCCATTAACGTACCTCCACTACGTTTTGCAGTTTTGGACCAACGTAGGTGGGGTACATTTTCCATTGAAAAACTGGGTTGATTCCTCCTGACTCTGAGGAATGTTTCACTTCAGAGGTCAGTTTAAGTCAAAAAATCCCTCCCAAGCAGAGTTTTGAGGAATTTTTTACACCCAAAAACCTGACTCTGTCAGTTTGCTTTATACATTCATGCATATTTTCCATGTGTGTGTTTAGGCTTTTAGTCACGTGACGGGGTGTGCAAACATCAGAGGTATGAAGCGCATCGCTCAGGAGAGTGTAGCTGTTAAATAAGTAATGAGTTTTACCATATTTTGAATTATGAATGAATACATGGAATGCTTATATTATTTAGAGTTCAAAATGTTTCAGAGCAAAAACATTCAAGGAATACATGCGAAACCACTCAGAACATCTACAGTTCCAGCTGAAATTATTGGCACCCCATGACAGATTTTATAGAAGTGTTACAATTATTATCAAAGATCAAAGTTAACCAATTAAAAACCATCGATGTCCGAATAAAGAAAATCATCAACCAGTGAAGGTCCGGAGACATTTTTAATAATAATTTTTGGGGTGAATACGTGGAGGTAGAGAGACACTGTCATGATGGGTTCTCAAATGGAGACCCAGTTATGCAGAACACCACAAGGCGGACACGAGGATAAAGGTTCAACAGTTTATTAAGCACAACACAATATGAACTGGGATCTGGTTCGGGCCTGGGTCCTGGTTTCACTGGAGTCTGCGTGAGAGACAGAGCTGTTATGAACTGCTGGCAGGGTTTGGTTTACAAGTGAGCTCAGATAGTACCTTGAGGGTTCTTGAGTAATTCTCCTTGGGGGAGTTTCTGTTGGTTCTGGAGAAGAGTTTATCAGCAGAGTCCGTAGCTGCTTCAGCGTCTCACGTCTAGCTTGGACAGACCTTAGTTTGGTTCTTCCAGCTCTAGTCCTGAGCTGCTTGGGATTTCTCAGAAAGTCTTCAGGGTTTGGCTCAGAGGGTCGGCTCGGCAGGTTAGCTCTCCAAGAGCTTTCACAGAAGAGACTCGGGTTTCCTGGGAACACAGAGAGAGAAGTTTGAATCCAATCTGGATTCAAGGTCATGGAGATTCACTAGGAGCAAGGCTTTAGCGCTGACCAACTGGAACAACACTGCGGCGTTGAGGTAAGGTCTGAAGACAGCTTATGTAGTGGATCCTCTGATGGTCTTGATGAGCTGCACCTGTGCAGGAGGCTCCCTCAGAGGATCCACGGCGGACTCTGCTGGAGAAAGATGGGATCTTCTCCAGCTCCCAACAGACACAGCAGCACTCAGTGAATATTAACTGGTAGCTACTTCCATAAATGTTTCAGTAAAAGTTAGGAGACGGGTTGGTTAAATAAAATTAGTGATGCCACCGAAGAATCAGTTCAGATTAAAATGAACACAGATCTGTTGTTTTCTGATTGAACAGAGAGTCAGACTGCAGAGCTGCTAGAGATCCTGAAAATGATTTTCTCTGGCATCATTATATTAGCAGACGGGTTCATAAATCTGATTTTAAGCAGAGACACAATTAAGGACAGCTGCTGATTTAAAGGTGAAACAGAATTACTGGGATATGAAACAGGTAATAAAATATATCCCAAAGTTTACAAGAAAAAGTATGATATGCTATAATAAAATTCAACACATCTTTTTGTCTTTTGTAGTTCAACGAGTTGCTGTGCAGCAACCCAGAGACAGCCAGACTCACAGGACACAGACTGAAAAATAAAATATAAGAAACCTGCAAGAATTTAAGCACAAATAATAAAAATCAGTTTATAAATGATTTTTGAGATATTTGGTTCATTACTGTAACTAGTCTTTGGCTGTCAATGACAAATGGGACAAATTTCTAAATTAGATTTAGCTGCTTTTGAAGGAGGATAATCACTGATGCAGCTTAAAGGGAAGCCATGGATGGATGGATGGATGGATGGATGGATGGATGGATGGATGGATGATGGATGGATGGATGGATGGATGGATGGATGGATGGATGGATGGATGGATGGATGGATGGATGGATGGATGGATGGATGGATGGATGATGGATGGATGGATGGATGGATGGATGGATGGATGGATGGATGGATGGATGGATGGATGATGGATGGATGGATGGATGGATGGATGGATGGATGGATGGATGGATGGATGGATGGATGGATGGATGGATGGATGATGGATGGATGGATGGATGGATGGATGGATGGATGGATGGATGATGGATGGATGAATGGATGGATGGATGGATGGATGGATGATGGATGGATGAATGGATGGATGGATGGATGGATGGATGGATGGATGGATGGATGGATGATGGATGGATGGATGGATGGATGGATGGATGGACGGACGGACGGACGGACGGACGGACGGACGGATGGATGGATGGATGATGGATGGATGGATGGATGGATGGATGATGGATGGATGGATGGATGGATGGATGGATGGATGATGATGGATGGATGGATGGATGGATGGATGATGGATGGATGGATGGATGGATGGATGATGGATGGATGATGGATGGATGGATGGATGGATGGATGGATGGATGATGGATGGATGGATGATGGATGGATGGATGGATGGATGGATGATGGATGGATGATGGATGGATGGATGGATGGATGGATGGATGATGATGGATGGATGGATGGATGGATGGATGGATGGATGGATGATGGATGGATGATGGATGGATGGATGGATGGATGGATGGATGGATGGATGGATGGATGGATGGATGGATGGATGGATGGATGGATGGATGGATGGATGGATGGATGGATGGATGGATGGATGGATGGATGGATGGATGGATGGATGGATGGATGGATGGATGGATGATGGATGGATGGATGGATGGATGGATGGATGGATGGATGGATGGATGGATGGATGGATGGATGGATGGATGGATGGATGATGGATGGATGGATGGATGGATGGATGGATGGATGGATGATGGATGGATGGACTGATGGATGGATGGATGGATGGATGGATGGATGGATGGATGGATGGATGATGGATGGATGGATGGATGGATGGATGATGGATGGATGATGGATGGATGATGGATGGATGGATGGATGGATGATGGATGGATGATGGATGGATGGATGATGGATGGATGGATGGATGGATGGATGATGGATGGATGGATGGATGGATGGATGGATGGATGGATGGATGGATGGATGGATGGATGGATGGATGGATGGATGGATGGATGATGGATGGATGGATGGATGGATGGATGGATGGATGGATGGATGGATGGATGGATGGATGGATGGATGGATGGATGGATGGATGGATGGATGGATGGATGGATGATGGATGATGGATGGATGGATGGATGGATGGATGGATGGATGGATGGATGGATGGATGGATGGATGGATGGATGGATGGATGGATGGATGGATGGATGGATGATGGATGGATGGATGGATGGATGGATGATGGATGGATGGATGGATGGATGGATGGATGGATGGATGGATGGATGGATGGATGGATGGATGGATGGATGGATGGATGGATGGATGGATGGATGGATGGATGATGGATGGATGGATGGATGGATGGATGGATGGATGGATGATGGATGGATGGATGATGGATGGATGAGGGATGTGGATGGAAGTGATTTGGGTGGGTGGATGGATGGATTGATGAGGAGGATTAGGAGGGATGATGGAGATGAAGGATGAGATGGATGGATGGATGGATGGAGGATTGGGTGTGGATGATATGATGGTATGATGGAAAGGATGGATGAGTTGGATGGATGATGGATAGTGGATGGAGAGGATGTGATGAGTATGGTGGAGGATGATGGATTGGATGATGGATGGAGGATGATGATTATTATGGTATGTGATGGGAATATGTATAATTAGGATAGTCATTAGGATGATATGTGATGGATGTAGATGATGGATGGATGATGGAAGGAGGTGAATGGTATGATGGATGGATGGATATTAGATTATGAGGATGCAGATAGGTGATGAGGTAGGGATGGTTGGTTTAGGGAAGGTGCATGATGGGAGGTATCAAAAGGATTATGGAGATGAGGATGGTCATATATATGATATAGAAATAATGGTAGGGAGGGAGGTAGTTGAAAATTGAGGATGCAGGCAGGCAAGCATTCATAGTCAATTCATGCATGTCATGGTTCGATATTGTGATCAGTATGATATCATGTCATGGATTTCATTCATCATTCATTATGCAGAGATTGAGCAGGTTCATTCAGTTCATAAGTTCATTCATTCATTATTCAGCATGCAGTCAGAATTTTCATTCATGCATTTATTCAGGCAGTCATTCTGTATCATTCAGTTTTTTATCCATTTCATTGCGAGTCATTCTATTCATTCATTCTTCATCAGCAATTCATCTTCATTCATTTTGTCATGTCATTACATTCAATTCATGTTCATATTCATCATTCCCTCATTCAATTTTATCAGAATTCATTCATCATTCTAGCAATGATCATTCATTCAGTATCCCTTATTCATTCAGTTTTATTTCATTCCGATTTTCAATTTCCATTCATCTTATTCAATTCCCGGCAACAGTTTTATTCATCATTCATCATTCATTCATTCATTCACCTGCATTCCAGTCCATCTAATTTTTCATTCTGGCATGCAAGGGAGGTTTCATTCATCATTCTCATTCATCATCATTCATTCCTAATGCTGATTCCCCTTCATCATTTCATTCATACATTCATTTCAGTCATCAATTCATCATTCATTTCATCATTCATTCATTCATTCACCATTATTTATTTTTTCAATTCATTCCATTCATTCATTCATTCATTCATTCATTCATTGCCAATCATGCATTCATCATGCTTAATCATTCAATCTTCATCCATTCATTCACTTATCATTTATTCATTGCAGTTTCCATTTATTCATGAATCATTTATTCATTCACATTTTATTCCCGTGGCATCACAAGCAGTCATTCATTTTATTCATTCATTTATTTATTCACATTCATTTCTTTAATTTAACAAATTCATGTGCAATTTTAGTTTATTAATTCATTCATCATTATCATTCAGGTTCATTCACATTCATTCAAGGCATTTTTCATTATTTCATTTATTTTAGCCCCTTAAAACATCCTTTTCACATCATCATTTTCCCCAATGCAAAACAATTTTAGCAATTTCACAGCACATCATTGATTCAAATTCATTTTTTCATCATTCATTCATCTCAATTCATTCTTCAAAATGCATCATATCTTTTCTTAATCATTTCATTTTATTTATTCATCATTTTTATTTCACATTCAATCATTCAAATTTATTCAATTCATTCCATTTCATTCTATAATCATTCATTCATCTTTTTTGCATCTTAATCATTCATTTATTCATGGATTCATTAATTTATTTATTCATCATTCATGCCATTTATTCATCATTCCCTTCATTAAGTCATTCATTCATTCATTCATTTTATCATTTTATCATTTATTTATTCATCATTCAATCATTCATGCATTCATTTCACATTCATTCATCTTTCCCTTCTTAAATTTAAGAAGGGAATCATTTAGGAATTTTTAAATTCCCTTCAGCATTTTCCACCAAAATACCCAACACGGGACACGGCGAAAAAACCACTAAAACACCCCAACCCCAAAAAAAGCCAAACCCAAAACCCCACCCCCCCCCAAAATCCCCAAAAAATCCCGAACAGTGTTTCCAAAAATTTTTCCACCCCAGAAAAAAGGTAAAAAAATATAATGGGGGCCCAAATTTTTGGAAAATAAAACCCATGAAAACGCTGGAAAATAGCAGATTCCAACCATCACCACCCCCAAAAAGCGCCTCAGCAAAAATTTAACACGGACCACCCAAAGAAAAACCCAAAAACTTAAAAAGTTTAAAAAAATCAATCCCTGGACTTTGTTTCCAATTTGAAGACTTTCTCTTCCCCTCCGGAAGATTTTTTTTAATTTAAAAATGTCAGAAAACTTTAGTTTCCAGGATAAAACCCGGCCCCAAAAAGCCGGTTTTAGTTTTTAAAAAAAAACAAAAAAACGGATGAACGGGTCCCCCCCTTTGGAATGGGGGTCGTTTGGCTTCTTTGTTAGCCTGCAATGCCCCATACTGGTCTCTGCCTCTGAAAAGGGGGGTTGTTAGGGTCATTGTTGGCCTGGCTGACCAGGCGAGATGTCGTTGTACCCTGCATGGTGATGAGCTTTTTTTTTTTTACTTTTTTCGATTGACTATGACCTGGATGACTGCTAATCTTCACCAGCATAGTGGACTTTCCCATAATGCACCCTGAAAAGCAGTTTGCATTTATGGTCACAAGACGAGCAGCTATAATGCTTTGCAGCAGCTCTCCTTGCACCTGTGCGGTGGCGGCAAAACGTAGTGATCATCTGTCTGAACGGTCATTTATCCAAGTTTAGTATAAAGTCCACTTATAGTGGACTATATAGTGTCCATAGTGCTTTATATAGTGATTGAGGGGTTAGTCCAGACATTTGGACACAGCTGTTGCCTGCATACTTAGGAGGTATTTGATTCATGTGTGTTTGGATCAAGGACACATGTAATATTTGCACGATACCAGCCCTTAGGAACTGGAGTTTTCTACTCATGGCCTAAAATAAGCTTAGAAAGCAACAAGAATGTGTGCAACCATTACGTTTATAGGTAGCAGAAGCCCCTCAGTGATTCTCACACTTTACTCTAACTTTTCTTATTTTAACACTGGGAAAGTTAAGCATATGGTTTTGCGAGAAGTATTATACTTAGTCTAAATCTGAAGTTATTTTAAATGTGCAAATTACATTAAAAAAAGTGAGACAGACAAGTTGTTACTATGTTAGAAAAGTTACCGCTATCGAAAAACTTCGTAGATCCAACGTGACTAAATGAAAAGCCTAAAACAAAGAAGCAAGAAGACACGGTTGCACCGTTGGGAACTTTTTGATATCTATGACAATGTTGTGCCAAAAGCAGAAAGCTCTACAAAGTAAGGAAGGTATTTCAGATTCACCCAGGAGGAGAAGAAGCTTTTTCGCAGAGACACAAAGAAGCACAAATTGGATGCCATCGACAGCTCATCAGGGAGTTACAGACAGAGTGAACTGTGTTTTTAAGGGAAGTCAAGGTCAATTGTAGCTCTTCTTTTATACGTGCATCAGACTGAAAATTGCTTCTGCATCAGTCCTCTGATCTGCTGACTCTCTCTGGGTTCATGTTCACTCCTTTTTCTGTGTAAAATGCATGTTTTTTATCACTTACAATGCAACTCAGCTGGAATCAGGAGGAGAAGGTGCTGCTGAGTGAAATCAGACAATTTAAATACATAAAGAGTCCACAGTGTCCACCTTTAGTGTCCACAAGGTTGTTTGGAGTCCTGTACTTATTTGACCATCATTTATTCTTCTTTTAAATTCCTTCTAAACCTTTTTAATCTAAAGCATCCTGAACACCAGCAAGACCAAAAGAGGACATAGCAAAGTGCAGGAGGTCCAGTGAAACTGAACAGGCTCCTCTCTCTGCACAGGAGGGTCGGTGGTAGAATCCACATCTCCTCCAACCTCTCATGGACTGTGAACACCTCTCACCTGGAGAAGAATGAGGGAAAAAACATTTAAACGGATACATACTGATACCATCGGTTTGCATTAAGACCTGGTAGCTCCTGTAGCTCTCAGTGAAAATCAAATATGTTGAAGAACCCAGCCCAACCCCCCAACCCTCCCACCAGGAACCTGAATGGTTAAAATATGAAGTGGATCCATTTCTTGTGTTGTTCCTGTTAGGAATCCAGATTGTGTTGCCTGTTTGTGTCTTTCCTTTTTCCACCACCAGGAGGTGCCCTGTCTTCGCTGTCCCTCCCTGCACACCTGTGGCCCATTGGATCATTATCTGGAGGAGTATTTGAGCAGTGGGCTGCCACTACCTCGACGCCAGAGTGTTTGCCAGTTTTGGGTCCTCTAGCCAAGCTGAGTTTTGCTGAGTCTAATCTAGCTTTGTTTCTCTGAGTCTAACTAGTTTTTGGTCTTTGCTCCCTGGCAGGAAGCTTTCCTGTGTTACTGGATTCCTGGACCTTCTCTCCCCTGGAAGGAAAAACCGAGTTACACCGAGCAGGGGAAAACCTCCACATGTTCAGTTCAAGTACCCATTGGAAATCCGAATGACAGTCCGCTCCATTATTCCTCCGGGTCCAACACTTGTCTACCTGTCCGCCCTCCAACATGGGCACTATTCTCTGTATTGACCACACAGACTGGATTTAAGGACTAACAAGGCCCCCCTCAAACGGGAGTCCCATCCTTGCTTACTCTAAGCGCTTCCGAGATTCCCACAGTACCTGAACTGACCACTGAACTTCCCTTCTCACTTCTAGTTCCGGGTCACCAGCTCACTGAGTTCCTGGTCCAACTCCTGTATAACTCCTTCAATAAACCTGTTAAACTTTTACCGCGCTCTCTGAGTGGTTTCTCTGCATGTGAGTCAGATTCCTTAAACCGATAATTACAGTTCCTGTCTTAACATCAGAAAATCTAAACTGGATAATAATGTCAAGCTGCTTAATTCCTGAAATGTTAGAAAGATGTCTGGGAAGCAGCATGCTGTGTTTTTGTCAATAAAAAAAAGCTGAATTAGCAGCCAAACCTTTTCACCAAAGTGATTTGGTGGGAGCATTACCGGAAGCTTCCTGTTAACTCCATGAGACAAAGGTGGTACGGTCAGCTAAAAACAGCTTCAGTAACTGGACTTCTTTTCCTAAATAGCTTTTTTTCCTATTCTTTTTTTTCTACACTCTCCTCCCTTCAATGCTGGTTGTTATTTCTGGCTGTACATCGTTTTGTTCTTTTTATTCCTCAGCTTAAAATCACTCCATTCATTCCCTAATCTCTGTGTCCAGGAGCAGCCATGGTTAGGCTCCATGTTCCAGTACTGATGGAGGGAGCTGGACTTTTTTTATCTGAACAAAGCCTTTCCAGGCTGCAAACAAAACAACAAAACCAACCATAGCACTCATGGTCAAACATCCAATTAATAACAGTAGGAGAACATTAGAGAATCTGCTTTGGAAAAGGTCACAAAAACATGAATGGAATCAAAGCAAGAAAGACTGAAATGTTAGTTCAAATAATATTCCTTCATGTTCAACAGTAATAATGGGGAAACTGGGGAGAGTTCAGAGAGACCTGCTTCAAAAGGCTGAGAAATGTCCTGTAAGCTGAGCCAAAGTTCTGTCTCATGTTAAAGCAAGCTGTAAACCTCAGCAAGGAGAAGGATAACAGGAATCAAAGAGGGACTTGCTCAGGTGATCAAACTCTGATTCACGATTCATCATCTCTGACTCACTGGTTACAGACACAACAACTGGACACTGTGGCGTCACTTTGAACCAGGTTAACAAGCTGCAGCTGAGGCATTAATGCTCCTCATGCTGCTGAGAAGTACAGGAAATAATACACTTCATCATATTCATTCTGAGCACAGCTCAAAAAATTATAATGTGCAAATTTATAAACTGTCTTTTAAAAAGGCTTGAGGAAGAAAATAATACAAATAAAGAATAATTTCTGTTGTATGTATTTTTGTTTTCTCTTGTGGAAAATTATTACCAATGGAAAACAGCTAATATTGTCTTATTCACCTCACCTTTTTTCTTCAAAACAGACTTCAATGATGTCTTTACTTTTGCTCAAAAATCTACCAATCATTTTCTATACCTGCTGTGCATATGGCTTCACCCTTTGACTAGGAGTATTATCACTGTCAGCGAACACAGCTAGCATGGTCCCAAAGGTCTGGGCTGTAAGCAGACATCCACAGCGTAACACAGTGCACTGATCTCTACATTTCATCTTTTTTAAACTAGTTTTATTTCCTTTTTTCTTTTAAATATTCACACTTTCTGAAATATAGTTTAAAACATCTGATCATCCATCAATCTTCTTGCGCTTATTCGATCGGGGTCGCAGTGGGGTCGGTGCCTATCGCTGGCAGGCTATGGGTGAAAGGCGGGGTCCACCCTGGACAGCTCGCCAGTCTGTCGCTAGGCAACACAGAGACACACAAAGACGCACACACACCTACAGGAGGACAATATTAGAGAAGACAATTAACACAAGAGTCATTTTTAGGACTGGATTTTTGAAGAAGTCGGAGTGCCCAGAGAGAACCCATGCATGCACAAGGAGAACATGCAAACTTCATACCAAAAGACCCTGAGCTGGAAACCCAACCCAGCAGTGCAACATCGCCGTGCACCAGCGTGCATCACCGTGCATCGCCGTGCACCGCCATGCAGCCATATTTTAAAACATATTTACTCAATCCTGCAGGACTTAACTAAATTAGAGGTTTCAGAATTTTAAAAGTGGTACATATTAATTATATCTATGCTTCAGAGCCAGAGTAAATGAATGCATTTATGCAGGTGGTCAAACTGATGACCCTCACAGCATCAAACCTCTTCCTTTCTTTCCTGAAACCAATCAGACCAGAAAGAATCTTTTTCCTCCGATTTTTCCATTTCTCGTTTATATACTTTTATACTGTAGGAAAAGGGGAAAAAAAGATTGAACCAGGCAATAGCCAGATCCTTTTTTTGTCCTGCCGTTGATACATAAAACTCTTGAACTGAATATAGGAGTGGGTTCCTTTATGGATGACAGTAAAAGACTGAAAAACCTTTAAAAAAACAAATAAGAGAAATAAGACAATAATGGAAGAGGGGAATACTTATTTTTATTTAACCAGGAAGTCCCTTGAGATTGAAATCTCTTTTTCGAGGGAGACCTGGCCAAGACGGCACATCAGTTAAAATAAAAAACAGAAATACAACATAGACAAAATCTCACATAGAGGAAAAGACAGGTCACATAGGGCAGTTTGATTTTTGAATGACATGACATTTTAACATGGCCTTAAATTCATTCAATGGGACTAGATCATTTAAATGGAGCAAGTTTTGCAAATTATTCCAGGACCATGGAACAAAGTAAGAGAAGGATTTCTTCCCCAGCTCAGTAGAATAAATGTTCTTGATTCAAGAAATGGATGAACACGATTCTGCTTTAATATCTCACAATATTTCCCATCACTGCTGGCACTAGAAGGATCACTGGCTCTACCTCTCCAACATTCATAAACTCCATCAGCTCTCAGTCGCTCATATTGCTTCTATATAAGAGGGATTTCTATACAGCCCATAAATGTCTACAGCTGCTTGTCGGCATCATTATGTAATCACAGAAGAGATGATTAGATGTGCTAATTTGGGAAAACAGAGGAACAGCAGAGACAATAGCTTCTGCTGGTGAGTAATGGCCGGAGCACAACGGAGGATAATGGATCGCTGGGCTCATCCGGTCCTCTTTGTTCAGACTTGACCAACAGCTGTGAGGGGCCCAAAGAATCACAATGGAAAACACAAAGTCCTTAATAAGCATAATGACTGTCCTTGTAATGGACAGAGGCTTAGGCATCAATTTAAGCCGCCTCTGGCACACAGACCCAGCCGCAGAGAACGGCTCTGACAATCATGGAGACGCCACAGCTGCTGTGATGAGCAGCTCAGCCGACCCCCAAGGACAAACTGCCGAAATGCAAATAGCTTTATAAGTAAGAAACCAAAGAGACACGTTCACAATTAACACTGAGGCACAAATATGACATAAAACATTTTTTCTTGTCACACAATAAATCTTACTGCATATAGAATCATTGGTTTATTGTTATATTTCAGAAAACCAACTCCCAGGGCATCAACAACACAATGCCATTTATCTGCAACCATTAAAATGCTGCAGCAATATAGAACTCCTTGATAACATTTCAGGCTTTAATTAAGAACTTGGATGTAATTAAATTAAAGTAAATGTTTCATTGATGTTTCCGTTTCTTCAGTTTTGGATTATCTGTAGTTCTATCACTGCTGAGCTTTGGTCATTTTTGTAATATACCAAACTATAAGATCTTTAGGGGTAAGTTTTCAGTGATTAATATTTGTCTTCATATTAAGCACTCTTATCTATTTTATTTTTTCTATATTATTTCTGAAAAAGGTTCCTTACTTTAGTTCTGACTTGTTTGACACCCTTAGAGTGGCTCCTTCGGAAAACATCTCAGATTTTATATGTTGCCTATTAAAGCAGTTGTTATTGTCGGTTTGCCGTTCTTAAATGTCGTCAATGTGTGAGTTTCAAATCTGTTTAATGGCCAAATGGGACAAGCAATAGATCTGCTGCTGTTAAACTTTCCCCCTTTGGTAAAAAGATCTTTTCTGAGACATTCTTTTAGGTCTACGTCTATGAAAACTATTTTAAAAACCTTTTCTAATTTGGTATTTAATTTATTTCATTTTGATTTTATTTCTCTCCAACATTTTGATGACAAGACCTCAAAAGTTAGTCCAAAACACTGCAGATAACTTAAATGCACAGCCCTCAAAGTTCAACTTTACTGCAGCAACAACTATGATTAAAGCGGAGCATTGAGCCTGTCAAACTCCTAACCTGACCAGAATTATACTTTTGTAATATTTCCTTGAAAATATAGGCGATAAATAGGTGAAAATATATGTGAAATATAGGCAAAGAAAAACTGTTGATGAAACAAAATCCAGGAAAGCAAAAAACCATGAGCTGTCAGGGGAAAAACAAAGAGGTGAGGGAAGTAACGAAGGGGAGCTGCACAGGAGGAGTATATATGGGAGACAGAACAAAGACTGGGCTAATCAGCTGATAGGAAGCAGGTGTGGATGGAAGAGACTAGAAGGGAGCTAAGGGGAAAGGAGACAGGCACAAGGGGGCGACAGAGAGTAACTCCAAAAACACAACACTGCTCAGATATAAAAGGAAACAATCAGAATGACATAAATTACTGAAAACCCAAAAAGATACTAAAAAAGAGAAGAATCATAACAAAACATGTTGATCAGAGTTCTTCCAGCATTTATTGTGTGATAGCGAATATCTCAGTCTATTATGGATTTTCTTCTCTGTGAGGCAAAACTTTGTAAGATAAAGACAAAGGTAGGATTGATTTGTACAAGAAGTGTAAAAACCCAGAAGTGTCTGACTCACAAGGTCAGGCCCACAGTAAGAAGCGTCAGATGTGAGCCTGCATCACTTGACTTAGATGAATAATATATTGCAGCTTTCTGCCTGCTCTCCTTCACCTTCTTCCCACCGCCTCTGCCTTATTCTGGGTGGAGAAAAAATACACTTTGACTCAATCAATACCATCCCAGGTGATTTTGTTTATCATTTCTTCTCTGTTTCTGCCTCCTCCATTTCTCGGTTTTTTTCTTCTCTCTAAATGTTCAGAAAAAATCAATTATTTTATCTTTGCCACCTTGTTTTTTAATCCAGTTTTTCTCGGAGTGTATATGCTGCACAATTACTTTCATTACGTTTATCAATACGGTGCTAATTCACTACATTTATTGTCTCTGGGCTCTTAGATTTTTTTCTCAAACACAAGAAAAAAATCAATTTCACAGTTTCAATGGTTCCAATCACTGCTTTCATCAGTTACAATAACTGCTCCAAGGGTTAGTTTATAGATAGTAAAGTAAAGATAATCGACAGTACCGTCAAACATGATAAAGTATAAAGTGTTCTTCTTTTTCTATTTTATCACAGTGGTTTCTGTAATTATTCAGTCTATTATTGCAAACACCATCAAGCATATCTGATCATCTGTACCACTATTGAATGAATTAACTGTATTCTTTGCAATGTGAGTAAAAGCATCATCCTCCACATGTTAAGATAAAATTCACAAAGAAACACAGATATAACTCATCATTAGCTGCTGTGCGTGCTATGCACGATGACATAATCAGTGTCGTAATCATTAAAGCTACAGTGTGTAATTTTCAGTGACATCTAGCGGTCAGACTGCAGACCGCAGCAACATGAACATCCCCCCCCCCCCCCCCCCACCGCTTCTCCCCCCCAACAGTACGGCGAGCGTTACGGAACAAAATGTCTTCCACGACGTCCGCATCACCTACCTTCTCAAGTGATGAGGTTTGTTTACATAGATCATTTTAATACTGCCATCTATTGTTCAGTACCGTCTCAGTTTATCTCTCTCAACTTGCCGTAGTTACTTTCGAGCGTAATGGGCGATCTCACAATCGCTAGTTTGTTGGCTCTGCGCTGCCGTAGCGCAAAGATGTCTGCCTCCATGGCTGCGAGACCCGCTCCTATGTAATCATAAATAACGAATTCTAAGGCAACGCAAATATTAAGGTTAAGAGGCTGAGCTCGTAGATGATGATAAATAACATAGTTATGTATAATATATTACATTTCTGACTGTATATCCCTGAAATTATTACACACTGTAGCTTTAAGTTTAAGTCACCAGAGTGCTGTAACTGTTGGTGTAAATAAAAAAAGCAACGACTGGATCTGCATCATTAATCTGATCCAGATAAAGTCCGTATCAGAGCCGATATCTGATTGATTATCACTTCTCTACTGATGATTGCCAGCTATGGCCTAAAATCACTGTTGAGCAGCTCTCTGTTCTTTGGAGAAGTCTTAAAATGTAGTAATATTCTAAAGTCGTTTATACTGACAGCCTGCTTAAGGTCATACAACCTAATTTTATTTGGATTTAAATCCTGACTTTGACTAGGCCAACTGAAAATCGGATTTATTGTTGTTTTGTTTTAATTTACAGACATCGCTGCAGAGTCAGAGTCAGTGTCACCATCTATAAAATGACAACCAGGTCTGTATAGTTCTGTCTAGCAATCCCTTAGTGGCTAAGTGTGCCATCCATTGTGAAAAAACGAAAGCTGCTGACAGTAACAGGTAAGGAATATGGAAGCTAATGCAGTCACACCTGAAACATGGGGCCAAGAGAAGCTTATTTGAAGGTGAAAAAGAAAACCTTTGATTATTAGATTAAAGGAAACAGATTAACAACAATCCACGAATGTGGAATAGTAAGAGAAGGTGGTGGAGTGAGAAGAGGTCATTAAATCCTCATCATGTCTGTAGCACAATAACCACAGAGATCAATAACCTGAATTAAAGTGAATTGAATTGATCTGAATCGCATTGAAGCAAAAATGCTGCTGTTGTGTCATTAAGACCCGAGTTAAAGCATCTGTTATTAAAATAAAAAGGTAGATATCACAAAATCTTCCTTTTGCACGTTTGTCAAATATGTGCACAAACAAAGCATCACAAACAGAAACCAGTTTACTTATAATGTTTAGAGAGGATGGAAGAAAGCTACCCTGCTGAAAGACACGGTGTGTCGAGAAACATGTCGGTGCTGCAGCTTTAATTTAGCTCCAGCAAAAACAGCAGGTCACTAAAACCTGAGACATTCATTCAGAACAACACATACCTTTTAATGCTGTTATTTGTTTAGAGGCTGATGAAGGCATTAGAGCTTCACTGGGGAGAAAATCAGGTATTAAATGCGAGGAAGGCCAGCTGTTATCTGCACAGTAGCAAGCAGAGAGCACTCAGAGAGAGAGAGGATGTGGAGGACAGAATTAGCAGCAAATCGCTCTTTATTGTCGACATCCAACATCTAAGACATTTTCCTATTTACCTCACAGCTGCGTTTGGATAATGAAGTCAGCTGTAGCATCACAAACATCCCGCCGGCTCCTCCTTCCTCCACAGACAACAGCATCGCTGTGTGCACTTGTCTGAAACTATCAGCTGAAACTGATTCTCTTTACTGGCCCAAACGTGTCACACTGAATCCATCAGCTGCAATCTGCACTGTGACAGGAATAAGCCTGGATGTTTTAAAGATTATTCACTCAATAGAATTATTATAGGTTTTTACATTTATTATAATAAAGCAAACAGACCAACACATGTGGTGCACCCACACATTGCTGTTTTCCATTTAGATCAGTCCTATATAAAGCAGATAACACATTTTAATTAAGCCTTGCTGCTGGATTTAGTTCTTTTAACACAAACTGGAGTTTGAGCCTAAAGGAAAAGTCTCTAAGAGAGAAGCTGATGGCAGTTTTTATAAATCTGCAGTCCATGTAATTCTGGGATCAAAAGTCACGACCGGATTAATGTCTCTAAATATGATGTGACAGATGACAAGAAAAATCAGCAGCAAGAATAAATCACAGTTTGTCATTAGCTCTTCATTTCACCAGAGTAGCACGACTGGAAGTCATTTCATCACAATGAAGGAGGAAATACTAAATAGTTGTCATTTTTAATCATGTAAAACATCATATGTGCAATAAAGCATGAACCCCCTTTCAAACAGACTGGAGCTGTTTTACAGCAATAATAAGCTTGTAGCTCTGAGACTAACATAGACATATACACTATATTGCCAAAAGTATTTGCTCACCCATCCAAATTATTGGAATCAGGTGTTCCAATCACTTCCATGGCCACAGGTGTATAAATTCAAGCACCTAGGCATGCAGACTGTTTTTACAAACATTTGTGAAAGAATGGGTCGCTCTCAGGAGCTCAGTGAATTCCAGCGTGGAACTGTGATAGGATGCCACCTGTGCAACAAATCCAGTCGTGAAATTTCCTCGCTCCTAAATATTCCACAGTCAACTGTCAGCTGTATTATAAGAAAATGGAAGTGTTTGGGAACGACAGCAACTCAGCCACGAAGTGGTAGGCCACGTAAACTGACGGAGCGGGGTCAGCGGATGCTGACGCGCATAGTGCGAAGAGGTCGCCAACTTTCTGCAGAGTCAATCACTACAGACCTCCAAACTTCATGTGGCCTTCAGATTAGCTCAAGAACAGTGCGCAGAGAGCTTCATGGAATGGGTTTCCATGGTCGAGCAGCTGCATCCAAGCCATACATCACCAAGTGCAATGCAAAGCGTCGGATGCGGTGGTGTAAAGCACGCCGCCACTGGACTCTAGAGCAGTGGAGACGCGTTCTCTGGAGTGACGAATCGCGCTTCTCCATCTGGCAATCTGATGGACGGGTCTGGGTTTGGCGGTTGCCAGGAGAACGGTACTTGTCTGACTGCATTGTGCCAAGTGTAAAGTTTGGTGGAGGGGGGATTATGGTGTGAGGTTGTTTTTCAGGAGCTGGGCTTGGCCCCTTAGTTCCAGTGAAAGGAACTCTGAATGCTTCAGCATACCAAGACATTTTGGACAATTCCATGCTCCCAACTTTGTGGGAACAGTTTGGAGCTGGCCCCTTCCTCTTCCAACATGACTGTGCACCAGTGCACAAAGCAAGGTCCATAAAGACATGGATGACAGAGTCTGGTGTGGATGAACTTGACTGGCCTGCACAGAGTCCTGACCTCAACCCGATAGAACACCTTTGGGATGAATTAGAGCGGAGACTGAGAGCCAGGCCTTCTCGTCCAACATCAGTGTGCGACCTCACAAATGCGCTTCTGGAAGAATGGTCAAAAATTCCCATAAACACACTCCTAAACCTTGTGGACAGCCTTCCCAGAAGAGTTGAAGCTGTTCTAGCTGCAAAGGGTGGACCGACGTCATATTGAACCCTATGGATTAGGAACGGGATGTCACTTAAGCTCATATGTGAGTCAAGGCAGGTGAGCAAATACTTTTGGCAATATAGTGTATATCTAGATGTTCATCTGAGACTTCTCTACAGGACGACCTACTTCATTCTAACATCCACTGACCACAGCTCCCAACACCGTGCAGAAAAGCCGAAATACAATTTATGACCATGTTTGTATTTTTGGTGGGTCTGGTTTCACATGTAGCAGCTCTAAACGAAGCATCGCTGATTAAAGCCACAAAGACACTGAATTGGCTGAAGTCAAATTCCTACATTAGCAACCATCAAAATGGCCCCTCCCAGTTAAAACCCAGCCAAATGGCAGCAAAATCCCCTCCAACTTCCAGCCACTGGCCGTCTCATGGTGAGCATATTTTTTACTCTGACTCCAACCTTTCACTGAATTACAGGGTCTGACCAGGAGATGGCGCTTCTCTCTAGATCTTAATGTCCACAAATCATGACAGAAAGAATATTTTAGATGTTTAAAAAGGAATTGTAGGATCAGCCAAGGACCAGGACCGCCTGTGGAGCTGGTTGACAGTTGCCATTTTTCAGAAACTTTGAACGTATTGCCACATTACTGCAACAGGAACCACCTGTTTAAAGACTTGTTGGTCATAAACCTTCCAATGCAAAGGCACGCTGTGCAGGCAGTGCTTAGAGGAGCTGTAGTGACATAGTGTCACTTCAATTTATTTATTAATTCATTTGCCATTTAAGGAATCTATCATTGCAAAGGTGTTTGTAGAAGTCAAGCTGTTAAAGTAGTCAGAATGGCCGTGTTACCAACCTCTGCTATAACTGTTGATGTCCAGCCACGGTCAAAGCTGTGCTGTTCTATTCAAAGAACAGGGGTGGATAAACTCAATACCTGTGTTGACACAGCAAATACTTTGATATTAAACTATAAATCTTGTTTTCTTACTGTTCTGTAATGATTTCTCTGACTTATTTCAACCTTAATTCCTGCAGCCGGGTTGTTAAACTACCACGTCGTGGAGCAGGGAGGCTGGTTTGCTGTGACACGCGTCACACGATGTGGGACAGAAATGGCTTTTCTGGGTGAGTTAGGGACTTCATAGAAACAGGATAATTTCCACCACCACCAACACACTTCCTAGCAGACATGACGCTCAATCTGCTGCCACCAAAAACCTGCTTTATTTCTTTTTTTCTTATTTTTAATGCTGCAATCAAATAAATCTTTCTGCAGGCCGGGCACCTCCAGGCGCATCGCTGCCCCCCTCAGGACACTGTACCACATTTCCTGGGCGTTACACGCTGCCCTATTTTATGCAGAAGTTAGCCTGTCGTTGGACAGAAGTTCTGGACTCGTTATAAATCCTCTATCTATACACCCAGAAAAGAGGAAATCCATAGAAAGTTCAGCGTATTCCAGCGTTTTAGGAGATTCCAGGACTTCAGGCAGACGCTGGAGAAATCAGCGAGGCGGGAAAGGAGCTTTATGGGCTTCTCTCCTGTGGAACCAGCTCTGTCTCAAACATTCACAGCTAAGCTTGACCTTTTTTTCTTGTTTTAACTATGGGGTATAACAGTAGATGTTATCATCTTTATAGAACTGTAACATACAAATATCATAAAGAAAGAAAACATTGAGGACAGATGGATTACACCTCTCTGCATTAGGAAAGTCAGTTTCTTTCCTCCTATTTCAGCATCTGCCTTTTGTTTTCCATAGCTGCAGTAATAATCATTGGTCATATTGGTAAAACTAAAAGTTTAATGCTATAATTTGTATGGTTTTAATGTTATGTTTAAGCAAAGTCATTTTTAACATGACATTTGTCCAGTATTATCATATATCAGTTTGACTTGATTTAGACATATTTTGCACTTAAAGGGAATTACTCTTCAGTTTCTCTGTTTTAGTTTGTTTTGTTTTTTATTAGTGTGCCATTGATTTCTTCTAGTCCTCTTATATCCCTTCATTAGATTCACTATAGAGATCATTACCCAAAGAGTAGAGAGTACTTTTCCTCATAACTTTGTAAAAAGTATTTTTGGATCTTATGGACCTTTTCTTTTAACAAATATGACAAAACTAAAATCTAGGTAATTCCAAAGTCCAAAGTCATTCCAAAAATCACATAATAAATGTAATCACTGACATTGTATGTTGGACATTATTTGCTGTTAAGTATAATGTTATACATTTGGAATCCTAAGCCAACATTTTCAGGTGAAAATATGGCATAAACAACAATAAAAACAATAAACAACAATAAAAAACAATAAACAATAAACAAAAGAGACGACTTGCTTGGTATTCAAAGGAGAATCCCATCTGAATCTGGGGGCAGAAACCAAAACCGTGATGAATTTCAGCTAAATTCATGGAGAGCGAAGGCGTGGAAACAGCGGTGACATCTCCACCTATTGTTTTTGTTCCCACATGTGTTACTGTCACCTCATCCTGCTGCCACAATCAAACTGCAGAAAGAAGATATCAGCTCAGATGCTGAATTGAAACCGATGGGCAGCAAATTGAGCCCATATGTCTCCTTATCTCAACAATATTTCAACTGTCTGGTTTACTTTAGCTTCTTTTTAACTATTTTTTAAATATTCCTGCTTCTTGATTTAAAACAGAATCTGAATCCAAAAATAAAAACAAATGTTGTTCCTGGAGATGTTTTAACATGACAGTGCTGCCATGGGCTAATTTTAATAAACAATCTTTGTTACCCAAAGGTTGCACTATGGTACAGTTTATTTGATCATCCTCATCATATTAGGATAAATTACTATGTTTGATTATGAAAGACTTTATATCCATTGACTTGAAGCCAATTTACACTCCTGTTTAAAAAAACATTTCATATCACATATCAGATACACTATATTGCCAAAAGTATTTGCTCACCCATCCAAATTATTGGAATCAGGTGTTCCAATCACTTCCATGGCCACAGGTGTATAAATTCAAGCACCTAGGCATGCAGACTGTTTTTACAAACATTTGTGAAAGAATGGGTCGCTCTCAGGAGCTCAGTGAATTCCAGCGTGGAACTGTGATAGGATGCCACCTGTGCAACAAATCCAGTCGTGAAATTTCCTCGCGCCTAAATATTCCACAGTCAACTGTCAGCTGTATTATAAGAAAATGGAAGTGTTTGGGAACGACAGCAACTCAGCCACGAAGTGGTAGGCGACGTAAACTGACGGAGCGGGGTCAGCGGATGCTGACGCGCATAGTGCGAAGAGGTCGCCAACTTTCTGCAGAGTCAATCACTACAGACCTCCAAACTTCATGTGGCCTTCAGATTAGCTCAAGAACAGTGCGCAGAGAGCTTCATGGAATGGGTTTCCATGGTCGAGCAGCTGCATCCAAGCCATACATCACCAAGTGCAATGCAAAGCGTCGGATGCGGTGGTGTAAAGCACGCCGCCACTGGACTCTAGAGCAGTGGAGACGCGTTCTCTGGAGTGACGAATCGCGCTTCTCCATCTGGCAATCTGATGGACGGGTCTGGGTTTGGCGGTTGCCAGGAGAACGGTACTTGTCTGACTGCATTGTGCCAAGTGTAAAGTTTGGTGGAGGGGGGATTATGGTGTGAGGTTGTTTTTCAGGAGCTGGGCTTGGCCCCTTAGTTCCAGTGAAAGGAACTCTGAATGCTTCAGCATACCAAGACATTTTGGACAATTCCATGCTCCCAACTTTGTGGGAACAGTTTGGAGCTGGCCCCTTCCTCTTCCAACATGACTGTGCACCAGTGCACAAAGCAAGGTCCATAAAGACATGGATGACAGAGTCTGGTGTGGATGAACTTGACTGGCCTGCACAGAGTCCTGACCTCAACCCGATAGAACACCTTTGGGATGAATTAGAGCGGAGACTGAGAGCCAGGCCTTCTCGTCCAACATCAGTGTGCGACCTCACAAATGCGCTTCTGGAAGAATGGTCAAAAATTCCCATAAACACACTCCTAAACCTTGTGGACAGCCTTCCCAGAAGGGTTGAAGCTGTTCTAGCTGCAAAGGGTGGACCGACGTCATATTGAACCCTATGGATTAGGAACGGGATGTCACTTAAGCTCATATGTGAGTCAAGGCAGGTGAGCAAATACTTTTGGCAATATAGTGTATAATAAAAGCCAATAATTTTAACTCTGATTAATGGCCGTTCTATTTAAAGTTTTACGATCAGCTTAAACTGGACTTAGAAACTGGTAAAAACAACTTAAAGGAAAAGTCGCTCATATTCAGAATTCAAACTTCTGAAAGTTCTTTAAATCTGAAATGATTCCATCCTGTTCAATAAATGATCAGTGTTTTTAATTCAGAGTAATTTTCATGTGAATGTGCTTTACTGGAGGCATCCATGTTTGTCAAAGAACACTACTGCCACCTACTGGTTAGTGACGTCACGGTGCGGTATCGGCTGTTGATCAAGTCCCAGTGCTGTATCTGGTGTTTGTCACAACGCGCTATTATCCAAGTCATCTTGAAAACATTCTTCTTCCAAATGTTGGCTACATATTACGGGTTTTTTCTCTGGCCAGAAGTTCGATGGCAAATCCTCCCTCTTCAAGTTGGCGATCCAACGACCAACCCGTCCGTGGAGGATCAGGAATCAGAAAGGTGGAATAACTCTTTTTTTCACTTTTACCCGATGTATTCCAGCATCCAGCTGCAATGCACGTGGGCATTGTCAGTTTCACTATAGCTCTGGTGAATTTCAATGGTGAAGTCCTCTGGAAATCTTCAATAATTGTTGTTGATTGCAGATGTGTCTAGTAATTCCCATTGATTTAGCTTGGAAAGCGGGGAGAATGGCGCTAGGCTTACCGCACCGTGACGTCACTGCTGGAAGATGGCAGGAGGGAGGGGCTACTATATTTGGGCAAAAATGGCCGCTCCCAGACTCAACGATTGCGATGAAAATAGCTAATTTGTACTGATTAACTCTGAATTCATTAAATCAATGTATTAGTTTCCGGTATAAATAATGATCCATTGATTATTCCTCGCTGACCGACTTTTCCTTTAAACTCCTCCACTATAACTCAAGGTTACGACTGTGATCAACAATATAAAAAGGTTAGAAAACATTATACTGTACCAACAGTATGCATCATTATGTCTTTTTTATTGTAGAGATTAAAGCTTCAAGCAAAAGTAAAAGCACAAATCTTTTTTAAACCTTAATAAACTCATGTAGCTTAAATAAAAAATGAAGGGGATATTATTATTCTGTTTGCCAAACGTCTTTGATGTCTATTTTAAATATGAAAAAATTTTCATTTTAACTTTAGGATCTACTTTTAAACTTTTGTTTGTGAGGATTTTAAGCAATAAAAGCAGTGAGAAGCAGGTTGAACTCTGTGGACAGACTGACTGTCTGTACCATCCACCTTTGAATCCAATCCTCTTCACATCAGTTTTATATATTACTGGTTTCCACACATCTTTTTCATTTCCAATACAGAAGCAATGTTGCAGCTTTTTTTTTTTTAAATCAGCCCCATACTGTTTAATATGAACCATCATTATTTTTAGGGATGCAGGATATTGGGATTTTGGCCGATATCCGATATGCCGATATTTTAAAACTCATGTAGCCGATAACCGATATCGATACCGATGTTAAAGCTGGACAAAAATAAGCAGTCATTGAAAATAGCAGTTTTGTTATCCATTTCTGACACTTTGAAAAATAATATACTCAAATATATTTTCATATGCTGATATCAAATTGATTTTTAAAAACGCGGTATCGATCTATTTTACTTTCAAAATCTGGTGAAATTTCATCGTTCTGTTACAAACTCTCGTGATATTTTGCAAATTCTTGTGAGATTTTGTTAGTAAAATAGATCGATACCGCGTCAATATATCAACATATAAAAATATGGCAACATTTGGTGAATTTTCGGGGGATTTCGTAACATAACGATGACATATAGCAATATTTCATTAGTAAAAGAGATTGATATGGTGTTTTTAAATGGCAATATATCAGCATATGAAGATATTGGGATATTTTAATGGATCAATATTTTTTCCCTCGTCTTTAGAAGTTTTTAAGTCTGTAAAAAAGACGTTTTTGAGGAAGAAGAAGAAGTAATATTTTTTTTTTTTTTTTTAGACTTTAGAAACTCAGAAGCTGATCAAATATCGGGTTAAATATCGGTGGGGGGGCCGATGTCTGATATTTTAAGGCCGATACCGATAGGGGGCCCATTATATCGTGCATCCCTAATTACTTTTATCATTTATTTTCTAGTGTTGAATACTAGAACTTGCTTGAGCGAGGAGTAACTTAACGACATGTATGAAACTGCTAACTGGAGTATTATCAGAAAATGGGTTAATTTTAAACAACAGCAGATAGAAGCAGAGAGTTTCTATTGTTTGCTTTAAAAATAGTTTATATACAGGCTGATATTTTCGTTTATATATGTTTTTTTTTTTTTTTGTGATATTGGACCAATTTCTGATTTCAATACCGGACTGGGAAAAATAAAAGCTAATGTCTATAATTATCTCTGCTCTTTTCACCTTTGCTCAGCAGTTTGGCTTTTATGAATATATCAGGATTGTTTGTATATTTGGCTCAGATTGGCTAAACTCTTGGTTTAAATGTTGGTTTTACTTATTTTATGCTCCCTTTAGATTTGTGCTGTTCTGTCTGCCTGATCCTCTATTAAACAGAATGAAAACCTGTGATTAAATCATTTAAATGCTCTCTGGCACATAATTATTTTTGAGGTTTTAATAAAGGAAAAAAAAATCGCTTATTAGTGTAATAAGTTTCACAGGAAAGTTGAAAACATTTATTTTTAGATGGACAAAAATATACACGGTAATTACAGTGTGATTAATACATTAAAACGTCAAATTACATATTTTAGACACATTCTGGTGGATTCTAATAAATAACTTAAAATAGATCATTGGTAACTTCTTTCTTTTAAAGAAAAATAACACAGAAATAGAATAGATCAACCTGCATGATCGAGAGTCAAGATTGTGGAAAGAAAAGAGAATCTATGATTCTCTAAGGTTTAAATTATATGTATAGTTAATAGATTTATTGCCATACTTAACTTTGAGTTTTTATTTCCCTTGATTTCTTTATGCATTTCTGGTATTTTGAGGAAAAATAAGTCATTGGGTCTTTTTCTTCCCAGTTCCAGCTCTTGTGTTTTTCTTCCATTAATAAAACCTTTATTAATGGTTTGTGTCTCTGTCTATGTTCATTCCAAGGATTTCATCACTTTAAATAATGTTCTCCTGTTGACAAACATGATACATGAAGGCTCCCTTCCTGGCAGATGGAAAAACAAAGACGTGTGGCCGTCTGGGCATGTTCAGCGTGTTTCGCCGGGGGACAGCGCCGCCGCCGCCGCCGCTGCTGATGCTGCCAACACCACAGCCAGATGTGTCTTTGAGGGTTTCTCTCATGAGGCAACAGACTGCTCTGATGTCAGGAAACGACAGACTTCAGAGGAAGATCGAACATGTCAGGTTTGCTTTTTTTGGTCATTTAGTTTTTGAGTCGTTCATGTTTCCTTTTAGTTTCCTTCTAAAGCGTCGAACATTTCCAGCCATCTTGACCTTTTACTAAAACATTTCTCCACATTAAACCTGCTTCCTCTCAATAGGATTTGAAGCCACTTTGTGTTTATTTTGGATTTTACATCTAAATCCTTGATAATGGCAAAGCTTTGCTTCATGTATTAGTGAAGAAAACATTAAAACACACTGAAAGCCTGAAAGCAGCAAAGCAACTTTATCTTTAAGGGCAACTGCCTTCCAGGTAAACATTATGGATTAGTTTAATATCCAGGACTGAAATGTCAGCCTTATATTCAGGGCATTGCAGGATTACTCACATTATACCTCCCAACTTGAATGATTGTGATTTGAGGCCATTGATCGATATGAAGTAATGTGTAATTATGGAGTGAAAGTAATACGTCTTTATTCAGCTTCTGTGATTCGATGCATCTCAGTCTTTTGAGGTTTGGATTCTTTTTCTATTTCATTTCTGCTCAGTCTCCTCTTTCCAGAAGGCTTCTGGAGTTTTTTCAGCATCTGCTTCAGTCTTTCCACACTTTTCCAATATGTCTGGATCTGGGCTTTGACTAGGCCATTCTAACAGTTAGCTTGGTTTGTTGTTAAGGGATTTTGCCCTCGCATCAGTTGATTTGCAGCCTCTAATGTATTTTCTCCACTGCTGTTCAGATGCATTTATCTTCTCATAAACTGACCAGATCATTTAAGTCAGTTAAAGAAAACCAATCGTTTCCACTTCTATAAAACAAGTATTTTGTTTTGTCACTTATTTCATTCATTAAAGCTCTTATATCATTTCTCTTTAAGTCTTACATTTTGTATTCATTTGTGTTAAAATATAGTTGTTGTTTTTTCCCTGACCCCCAAAACTCAAACGACCGGCCTTCAAAGTAAAGCTTCCTCTTCCTGTCTGAGTTCTCCTCATTTCATCGTCTGAACAAAGAGACCAGAAGACAAAAAACAAAACAGATTTCTGGGATGTAGAAATTACTTAAAAAAAAAAAAGCTGCTGCTAAAAGAGACAATTGGTTCTAAGTTTGAGCCGGAAACCTTTGGTTCACACATCATCCCGCAGTGAAGGCTGGTGTTTCCTGCAAGGAGCCTCACTTTAACAGCCTTTTACGCAGGAAGCCGGTTGGCTGCTCATCGAGGCTCTGAGGGAATATTTCAAAAACCTTAATTCATAAATCTGATTATAAATAAATTTCCTAATCACACATTAAAAAATGACTTATCCCATTCTCTTTTTCACCTTCTTTGTATTTTATCATCTCCGTTTACCTTTTCCATGATCCTTCTGGTCCCTGGGCTCAATGAAAACCAATTAAACCAGTTTAACCAATTCCAGTGGCTCCTCAGATGTAACCAGCTCTCATTAGTCTTCCATGTTTGGTTCACAAAATCACCAGAAATTTATTTTCATGCCATCTGCTGAATTGCAAACATAAATCACTCTGCATCTTCTTAAACTTCGACAACTTTTATTGTTGTCTTAAAGAGTTTTTTTCATTCACTCTGTGTGCAAAACTACATTTCATTTAGTACAGCTTACGTAACATTTCATTCCTCGCAGTGCAGCAGTGATCAAAGATCTGCTCTTCAAACGGCTCTAATTACTGTCTTCTCTATATTGCTAGTTTTATAGGTCGTTTGGTTAATGCATGATACTATAACAGATTATCTCACCTTAACTTAGAAAACTGCGACTCATCAGGAAATTCAGCCGAAATCTTCTGAACAAGTGAGATTGATCAGGTAAGCTACCAGCACAGCTTTATTCTTAGCAAATGTTTCCACAGTAAAAGTTTTCATCAGTTTGTCTGCAAACTTTGAACAGTTGAGTGAATCCATGATGGACGTCATTTAGAGTTAATCATCGCTTTGGACCAGAGAGCAGCGCAGATTAGCTTGGATTAATCTGAGTAATAAAACATTTAAACCTCCAGCTTTACTTAAAAATAAACCCTCTAAACTCAGGATAAGGTGTGAGCCGCCCTCCTGTGATGAGAATCTGCAGTTTATGCAGAGAAGTCGAGTCTGGATGGTAGAACTTCTGCTGCACCTGCAGCTAATCTTCTCCTCATATAGCAGGAAGTATCTGTGGTTCTTTAAGGAGCTAATTCCACATTCTGATTGGTTTTTCACTCGGTAGGTTTCAGGTGTGACCTTTCCATGGTCGCTGCTCTGCAACAGAAAAATAGCATTTATAATCAGTGAACTGGTTCAATCCCAGTCTACGCCAAAGAAATGTGTCGACTGTATGCATGATGGCAGATTGATTTAAAATAGAACTATGGGCTGATAAATGGTGTTTATCTATGTAGCACCTTTTCTATATACTGGGCTGAGTTTCCTAAAACTGCAAAAAAAAATCCCTACTAAAGGCAAACATCATCATTTACAAAGGTTTGGTTAATCGTCCTATTAAAAATGTTAACGTAGTATTTTATAATTGGATAAAAAGATAATTAAATTGAATAAAGTTTTGGATCATCTTGGTCTGGGTCAGTAATCAAGCTAATTTATGCAACGGCACAATTATCACTATAGAAAAATAATCGTTTTAAGAACATTTGCTCTGCCTTTTATAACAGCCAGTCTACTAAATACTTGTGCAGGATGGAACCAGCTTGTTTTTTTTTTTTTTTTTTTTATCTTTAAAATTATTTGAACCAAAAAGAAAAGCAACAAAAAAATAAACAAACAAAAAAGCTGTTCTGCTATTTCCACATTGCAACAGAGGGAGGAATATGGTGAATTTGTGCAGAACATCCAGCAATGATGCTCACAATAATCTGACTAATATTGCAGAAACAAAAAAAAATTAAAGTTTTGGACTTAATATAATAATTTAAGGAAACATTTTAGGAAATCTTATAAGGTCAAACAAAGAGAGAGAAACAGACAGCATCTGTTAATATAAGGAAGCCTATTAAAGCCTATAAATAGGTTCACATAAAGCCAGTTTCCCAACTTTAATCAGGCCAAAACTCAATAATGTTTTCACTATTTCCATCAGAGAACTTTTTCTAGCGACTTGTTCTTAGTCACAAAGACGTTGATAAATGTTGTTGTCATTTCTCTGTGCAAAGCTGCAGAATAATCGATGTGGCTTCAGTAGAGGCCGGTCTGTATCTCTGACTGCGGTCAGAGCAGAAGCACCACAATAGACCTCATTCATCAATCAGTCTGCAGAAAGAATCAAATCAATTCAGCATCACTATTTCAGGGAGCATAATGATCCTATAAATAAATGCTTTGACCTTCATGAAATCAATGCAAAGAGATAAAAACTCCCTCTACTTGTGAGTCTAACCTTGAAGTTAAACAACAGAACTAGAGATCAGTGAAGATCACTGCTGGTAACTTGATATTCTTTGAAGTTCAAATTGGATCCTTGCAGTAAGTTTAAGGTTAACTTCTCTTTTTATGCTGCTTAGTGTCAAAGAGTCGTTATCAATAGTCTGGAAGCTTGGAGAAAGTAATTCTTAGTAAAACAAGGGAGACGTGGCTTTAGAGGTTAATTCAGGTTAAAAACATTTTGACCTGCAAGAATTTCTTCAAAGCATAACTGGTTCATCCAAAAAATAGAAGCTTATCCTTGAAAACAGCATGACCTTTGACCTCTACCTCTGAAGCAAACCGCAGTGAAGACGAAGTTTGAGACAAAGATCATCCTAATATTGCTGGGATGTGAGGGAAGATCTCTAACAAAGAAAGTTTATGGGAAATAATAAAAAAAAAGTTTGTCAAAAAATTCTCCAAAACACTGAAAATCACTGGACTGGTTGATGTGAACGTTTGGCATAGAGACATGGAGTATATTTCACTTTCAAATTGTTTAGAGTTCATGATTTTACAAACACTTCATTTCACTTTATTTCAGATTTTTATCTCACTGAGCGAACATGAACAGGTGTCTAAGTTTACAGTAAATTTAAAGACAGCAAAACCATGAACCCCGGTAAGAGATTAAGAGTGATGCAGTAAATAGCAAATAAAAAGTAATATCTTGTATATTTGCTAGTTGTCTTGTGATTAATAACAGGGACCATCCGTTCTTTCAACGAGCAGCACTTAGATGACATAATGGACTCTATCTGTCATAAAACGGGACAGACGGACCCAGAGTTCAAGGTGAGGCAGGCGGTGGGAAAGTTGTAAAAACGCTTATTTTAAAACAAACAGGAACTCAGAGCTGCTCTTCAGCTGCAGGGAGAATCTCTGCAGGGACAGGAAAGACAGGTCAGTGACCGGATGTGGGGCTAATCACGACTAGGAGCAAAGTCACTGACCTGATTCAAAGATCCAGGAAGAAAGAGTTGAATCCAACTCAAACGGCGGGCGGCGGCCCCCAGAGTTCCTAGAGAGAGCAGAGCGGGCGCCAGCCGGCGCCGAGCAGCAACAGCTTCCCTGAGAGGAAAACCAGCGCTGGAGTCAGAAGACACGTCCATCATCCGCTGGACCGATTGGACAGGTGAGAGAGGAGCAAAGGAAAACAGTGAAACATCCGCACCAACATGACAGAACCAGTTTGGATCTGATATCGTAGCAACAAAGCAGGTGGAGGACAGGGAAAAATTATTGATTTTTATTATTTTCCTTTATGGTTTAATTTTAATATTTGATAAGAACAATTTAGACGCTGCGTTCGAGTGATTAAAATGAGCTTCCTAGGCAAGGCATCCCTTAGAGATTGGGTGAGGAGCTCAGCCAGCAGGAGAGAGATACTTCTCCAGATTAGAGAAGTTACCTGAGCTGGATCAGATGTTTGTTTCTGAGAGACTGTGTTTATTTTAATCACCTCCCAACCTACAAAATAAAAATGTCCCCATTGATTTCTGTTTAGATTGGACTCCAGGACAGCCCTAGAAGTATAACGAGCGCCCCCTCTCAGCCCCCGCCTTTACGCATGAGACCCGTCCTATTATTAAAATCCAGCTGCTATCGGTTAATCCAACAAACACAACGTGTTTGATGAATAATGCAGATCAGATATATCCCCGTTCTTAACAGCTGCACGGACACATTAGAGCCTGGATCTTTGCACACTGTCAGATATTTAGATGGAAAAATATTTGGTTCAAAAATGTTTGGTGGCCATTGAAATACGTCATTGTGAGATTTTCTGGGTGGATTTATCGTGTAAAAGCATCATTTAGCATCATTTGGCCCATTGGAGAGGTTTGGAGATGCTCTGGAACTGTTGCACCAGGAGGTCTGATTCTTTCTGCAGGTCTGGTTGACATGATGTAGAATAATGTAACACAATGACTCATGCCTACTATTAAGCATGTCTTTGTTACTGCTATTAAAACGTACCTATTATTTCCGAGAAGAAAAAAAAAACTTAGTCACTAATGCAGTTTAGGTTGTGTTTTAGTCATCTTATTTTAATTTATACTTTCAGATACAATAAGGCTCTAGCTTTCAAATGATGTATCACACATGTACTTTGGGCTCAAAGTTCCTTATTTTATTATTTATTTTTCCATTTGGGTTTGGAAAAATGCAAGGATCACTTAAGACGATGCTAAAAGGTTAAGCCATCTGTTTCCAGTGAGGTAACACGTAGTTTTATAATTTTATTATTACCAATCACAATCCTGCAGAGAAAACTGCTGTTGTGAAATGAATCCCATTGGCCAGTTGATTATAAATTAAATATATCAACACTTCCCACTTTGCTAGCGTCTCAAATAGGAACATGTTCTGCTTTTGCCAACTGCAACCATTTATAAATGATGTATTTAACAGGAGGATGAAATATTAAAGGAAAGCAAAAGCAAGATGTGCTTGAAGACAAGAAGGAGTTTAAATAATCTCATTTAAAGCTGCATTTAGCTGCTTGTTTAATTAAGTTTGAATTCCCTCTACCTTTTCACCCATTTATCATCCCTAACATCTCGCTGTCTGTTAACCCAGCTTCCCTTGTCCTTTATATCAAACACTCAATTTATCCAAATCCTCTAATTTCTCATTTCCTTCATTTCCATCCTTACCTCTCATGCAGAGTCCATTCATCCCCCAAAGCCTTCAGTAATGCTCTGCTTCATCCTGTACCTTCATTCCCCTTCTTTCTTCACTAACCCCTTCATTTTCTCCAGCTTCATCTCTTCCTCTTTGTAAACTACGATCTCCATCTAACTACTCTGATTACTTATTTGAAGCACCTTTATCCTGCATCTTTTCTAAAGCCGGCTCATTCCTGGCTCCATCATCCTATTTATTCATTATTTCTGGCTCCTTTGTCACCTTCATCTCTTTTACCAACCCATTCCAGACTTCATTCCATCTCCCACCATCTTTCAGCTCTAAATCATTTTGTTGAATAGTTTGCAAACAGGAGGCTTAAGGTACCAATCTGCTGATTGAGAAACCCTACTGTAACGTTCACAGACATAATACCTGCCGCCCCTGAAGTGGAAATAAGACGTTTCAGGCCTTAAAATCTGTCTACAGCGAATAAACAGCATTATATGCTTTTTCAACCAACTCTATGCTTTGGGAATAAAATCATATAACAGTCATTGATCTCGATAAACGGTCCATGAAATCTGTGCACACTGGGAGCAAAACAGACATTAAGAATGAAATGTAACTTTTATAATGTATTTTATTCTTATCTTTGCTAAAAAGGTGTAATATTATGGATTATTTCAAGTAATTAAAAAAATGTCCTCTACTGATTTATAAAAATGGAAAAGAGTTAATTTTGTTATCTGGCCAGTTTAGTGTCTGGCTGCTTTCCTAACAACGTAAAATTCATTAAGAACTTTGTTAACTTATGTGTTATCAAGTTGTGCATTTTGTCATTTTTATGTGTGATATCCCTGAACGATCCTGAAATATTTGGCTTTTATAGTAAATCAATGCAAAGCTGAGAAGTTTCAGGTTTAAAATGGCACAGGGGAAAACATGGGGGGGGGGGGGGGGGGGCTTTTTGTCATTGATTTAAAAGGAATGATATAAGGTAATGTCAGGAAATTAAACACAAACGACTGAAACTATGGATTAAATAAAGAAATTATTTAAAGGGAGTGGCTGTATGTATCGCATCACATGATGTATTCAATAAGAAATAAAGAATCTATGTTTTTTTAGATTATTTTTTTTCCCTGATAAAAATATAATTTTCACTGAGCTTGCTGCCGATGCTGCATCCTGTATCCTGTAATCTGTTTCAAAAAGCAGGTTTACTGAAAACTAAGTTTTCTAAACCTGAAATCAGGGAAACTTTTCAGTTAACAAATAACATTTATTCCACATCTGTTTCTGTTACCGTAGTAACATCCTCCCCAGAGCTAACCTGGTCAGTCCTCTGCCTCCACTCCCCTTACAGCCAATAACGCTGTTTTACTTCCTGATTTGGTCAGGATATTTTGTCGTAATTTTGTGCATAGAATAAATCAAAAAAAGCACAGCGGCCGTTAGAAACATAAGGTTTTAAACACACATTTCATTTCCTTTTGATGGGGATTGTATTAAAGACTGATTGGCATTTATTCTCAGAGAATGAAAAACTTTTATTTTCAGGAAATGAAGGTTATGAGAACAGGAGAACTACAGTTTCACCCTGCAATCCATCACATACATCCACGACCTTATCGTCCTCATATGGGCATCATTAAAAATTATTTAGATGTTTAACAGAACTTGATATCAGTGAGAAAACATTGATCTGTGTGAAATCAGCATTATGGAAAATAAAACTGCAGTCAACCAGCACCAGTCCTTCAGGATGATCCTCCTCTACCTTCTAGTAGGTTCCTTATGGCTGATAATATGCAGCGTACCACTGATAACAGCCTCTTAGAATTAGGATTCATTCAGTGACACCGACCTAATGAGGGAGGGAGGACGCACACTCTGAAGCCAGTCTAATAACTGTCATTTATTGGGATAATAACATCCAAAATGGCTGCAAACAGACTGTATTTACTGTGTGATGGAAGACAGAATCAAACGGAGGAGGAGCTCCATGAGATAATGCTCAGGTCCTAGCTGGTAGACCAGCATGTTTATACTCATCCATCCATTATCTGACAGGCTTGTCCCAGTTGGGGTCTCTAGGGCTGCTGGTGTCAATCTCCAGCTGTCAATGGGCGAGAGGCGGGTCCACCCTGGACAGGTCGCCCGTCCATCAAAGGGGAAATTATTTTACTCAATTCCACCTAAATACATTGATTCACTTCCATTATAGCAGTAAACCAGTTTTCCTCATAAAGTTATTGTTGTAACACAGAATATGTTAGTTTGTTAGAATATTTATTAAAAGCAATCTCCTCTTTGTTGTTCCATTTATAGATACATATGGGGAACTTGAAATAAATCTTCACATTAACTCAACCTTCTACGGTGTTTTTCTCTCTTTGCAGCTGCGGCGCCGTCTCTCTGCTTTTAAACACTTTTCTATATATTTTTTATTTCTTCATTTCATTTCTGCAGCAGTTTCCAATGAGGTCACCACCTGTAGGGGGGGGGCAATATTTTTACAAACCAAATTTTTGTGTTTAATTAACTTTCCATCAATATATTTAGATAAGGCATTATGTGAACAGACGGCTTCTTAAGCAATCACTCCCCCCCCCCCCCCATTGAAATGTATTAATGCACCATATTCTCTCCTGTTTAGTTGCTTTCATAGATTACTGACAGTAACCATCTACTTTTTTCTTAACAGAAAGATTTTGACGGCTATAATAAAACCTGGCTGCTAGGAAACAAGCAATGAACAAATGAATGAGAGTTTATTCAAAACAAAGTTCATATCTAGTTTATTTTTCTACCTGGAGACAGAAACCCTGGTAAAAAAAAAAAAAAAACATAAAAAAAAGAACATTTCTTCAGACATTTAATAAAGATGGTACCATAGAAAACACCAAGTTCATTTTTCTATCTTTAATTTCTCTCTCTAACGAGTCTTTGGTCTCCGAGTCCAAAAATAAGATTTGCTTTGGGAGGATTTTCTCCCCAATGAGCCCCGTTATGAAAACATATCAACCGACAGCCGACCGTCTGTAAACATGCTAAACATCACTATGGCTGTCGGTTCAGACTGGGTGAATAATGGGAGACAACTGGATTGCCTTTTCCTCTTTTAAAATGGTGCTGAGGCTAATAAAGGAACTTAATGGAGATCTTTAATGGAAGACGGTGCTAACAGCCTGGTCTGTGTCCCAGTTACAGTCTGTGGGAATAAGGATTATTGGGTAATTAAATGGAAATAAATATGAATAGAGAAGCCAGTAGTCTATGGGGGAACATAACCTGAGCTGATTAAAGTCTGCTCCACTAATACTCGCTATAAAAAAAGGAAACATTTTATTAGTGACTATATAGCAGAAGCATCATGTTTACAGATTGTTTAATTATTTCAAGAGCTGAAATAACATGAAAGCCATAAAATGTTCATACAGGTCCTGAAAGCTCCTGTCAGAGTCCCTGTGATGAGCAGGAAATGAAGGCAGGAGGATCAGAAAGATCAGACCTTAGAAGAAAATATAATTCCAGGATTTACGGCTGTGGAAAGAGCATTTTTCACCATCAGCCGTAGAGGTTAAAATGATTCAAAGCTAGGAACAAGAAGCAACAAGAGATTAGAAAGCTGTGCTGCAGATTTATTTAGGAAAAAAACGATTGGAATGAGCAGAAGCTTCCTCCTCCTGCTGTGGTTCAGCAACAGCCTCTGATAGACTGAAGCAATCACCCCAAAGACAAACCACAGCAAAAGGCTCCTCTGAGTGATCAAGTGACATTTGGAAAACAATCCTTTCATTAAGTTTTTGATCACTTCTTAGTCATCATTATATACGTAAAGGAAAAATTATAAATATACAAACAAACGACCCCCATTCCAAAGGGGGGGACCCGTTCATCCGTTTCTATTTGCATGTTTTCTAAACTAAAACCAGGCTTTGTTGGGCTGCTGGATAAAACCTGGAACTAAACGCTATTTCTGACATTTTGAACCGAAAAAGTTTCCTGGATGGAAGAGAAACGTCTTCAGACTTGGAAACAAAGTCCAGAGGATTGATTTTAACTTTTTTAACTTTCTTGGTTTCAGTCAAGGGGGTAACTTTGTGATAAAAGTTGGTGGAGGCGCTTTAAGGGTGGTGACTGATGGACCAAGTTTTTTTGAAGTAAATAAAACATTTACGTTAAGATTTCTCAAAAATTTGTGATCAGATTCGTTCATTTTTTGTGGCAGAAAAAGAAACAAAACAATTGGATTTAATATGAATCTGCACAATTTTTTTTTTTTTTCTCTTGTGGTATTAGATATGGGTGGGTGCAGGTGGGGGTGGGCTCCACAGGTATTAATGTATTAATTATATGCATAATGTATATTAATGTATTGATTGTAGGTATAAATAATGATCCATTGATTATTCCTGACCAGACTTTTCTGGTCTTCCTTCTCATGTTTAATCACACAAGAAACTGAAAAAACTTCCTCCAAATATAGAAACCTTTTTTATTTTACAGTTTCAGCAAAAATATCCTACATTTCCAGTTGGTTTGCACAGTTTGTTAAATATCTAAATACAGCTTTACGGTTGCAATTTCAGTAGAAAAAATATGGGATCTTTTTTTTTTTTTCAGTTACAAAATATACAGAACAACATTTCCAGATGTAGGCGAGGCGATCGGATGAAGCCGACACGCGGAAAACGCTCAAACAGCTCAAATAACAGGATCGTGTTTCATTCTGCCATCTTTGTTCCCAACATGACAGGAGGAAAAATAATAATGTCACAATAAAGAAGGACGGAACATTCAGAGTCTGCCAGATGATGCAGGGAAATTACTGCCAGAAAATATGTGGTTTGGTTGAACTGCTTTTATACTTTCAGTTTCATTCACGGTGAATTTATGCAGTTGCATTAAAGTTGAGGGTAGAGCTTCACTAAAATGCATAAAACTGAGAGAAAGCTGAAGTTAATAAAACCACTAAAACCCGAGAGACTGGGTTTAATGTTTAAAATGTCCAAACACATGTAAAGAGCTTTAGCCCACAGAGATGGGAGGCAAATGAAAGCTTCTGTAAACATCAAGGGAAACTTTCATTTCTAGGAAGACATTTTCATGCAAATTACAGCCTTGGTCTCAGACTGAACCTCCTGTTACAACGAGTTTAAATCATAATTACTCTTCTTATATATTCTCCATAAAGACTAGATTAAAGGAGTTTTTAAAGTCAAGAGAATCAGAGTTTTAAAGCATCAGATGAGAAACTTTTCTACAGAGATAAAGAGGATTGGGAATGTTTGGAGGAAAGAATTTCAATGATCAGATTTATCTGTTTTTCAGCTTAATTTAGCGACATTAGATCCTGAATCCCAACCTGAGAAAATAAAACCTTTTCCTAAACTCAACCCTTCAGCCTCGTCTCTGCAGGAACCTGCAGCAGATTTAATCAGGTTTGCCTGCAGACTGTGAAGCTTTTGCAGGAAAAACAAATAACTTGATTATGTTTTTAAAGGAACTTAAAGTTGAATCATTTTTCTGTCTCTTTAAATAACGTCCCGGTCAACTCCTCCCTCTTTCCTCAACACTCATTTTTTTTTTCTTTATTAAATATATTTAAGGTTTTATAATTAAAAGTTGAGGATTTAATAAATCCACTAGATTTTTTTCTACAGTTTGTTGTATTTTTTTACTCTACTGTCTATTTGATCACAGAATTCTTGCATAAAGCCGTTTTAAAGATAAACTGAACCTAAAACGATTTATTAGAGATCTGATAAGTTTATGATGTTTAGATTTTAAAATAGAGGTTATTTAACTCAGACCATCATCCTTATAAAAAGCTAATTAACAGCCTTCAAATTAAGGACCAAACTGTAATCTGCAAATAAAATGCCGTCTTTAAAATCCTCTTGCAAAATAAAACCTTATTTTCTTCTAGAACTTCTGTGCATCAGCCTGGTTATAAAGTCTACAATAAAATCGTTTCCTGGACAGAAAGGATCATCTGTTCTTCATCTGGTCGTCATCCCTTAACAAAATGCCCCCCTGGGTGGTTAGCCTCTTTGTCTATTTCTAAATAAAGGAATTAAACCTATAAAAAATTTTCAATGTTTATAAACTGATGTGGATGAAATCAGAACCTCGTCTCTCAGTGGGAAGAATCACAATAAAACCAAAGCTTGATGATCGACAACAACCGTATTAAAACACCGATAAACATGTCAGGGTAGATAAACTGCAGGGGAGCAAATAAACAAACATCTTTTTCTGAACATCTTTGCAAAATAAGATAAAAAAAAACATCAAATGAATGGAAAAAAAAAAACCTGCAGCATTTTATATCCAACATTTGTCTTTTTTAAAGACCACAGCAAAGGTTAGCTATTAGCAGGGAGGCGGGAGTGTCATGATATGGGACAGAAGGAGTGTGAGACGGATCAACGTCAGCGACAGGTTTACAGTTTCAGCTGCTTCCTCTGTCTGAACAAATATGGAAGAAGATCATTTTAGGATCAACATTTGGATGAAAATAACTAAAAAACAAAGAAAACCTGAAAAATGTTCAGTAATTTATAACTATATTAACACAAAGGTTTGCAAATAAACTACTGATTGAATCTGAATGATTTCTGTTAAATTCTGATCCTCTAAAGGTTTAATTTATTCTGGTGTTTTAGAAGAAATATCTGGATTTCTTAATTTATCTTAAAATAACCCATCAGCAGATTTAAAAGTTCATCACTTATAGGAGCTTTTTTTATTGCATCAGTGATTCCAGTTCAGTGAATTTAAGACTTTTATTTATTTTATTTTTCTAAATGAGAAAAGGAGCCTTTTGAATCCTTCACTATAGCAGAAACAGCCTGTCAGGAGCAGCCTGTCAGGAGCAGCCTGTCAGGAGCAGCCTGTCAGGAGCAGCCTGTCAGGAGCAGCCTGTCAGGAGCAGCCTGTAAGGAGCAGCCTGTCAGGAGCAGCCTGTCAGGAGCAGCCTGTCAGGAGCAGCCTGTAAGGAGCAGCCTGTCAGGAGCAGCCTGTCAGGAGCAGCCTGTCAGGAGCAGCCTGTCAGGAGCAGCCTGTAAGGAGCAGCCTGTCAGGAGCAGCCTGTCAGGAGCAGCCTGTCAGGAGCAGCCTGTCAGGAGCAGCCTGTCAGGAACAACCTGTCAGGAGCAGCCTGTCAGGAGCAGCCTGTCAGGAGCAGCCTGTCAGGAGCAGCCTGTCAGGAGCAGCCTGTCAGGAGCAGCCTGTAAGGAGCAGCCTATCAGGAGCAGCCTGTCAGGAGCAGCCTGTCAGGAACAACCTGTCAGGAGCAGCCTGTCAGGAGCAGCCTGTCAGGAGCAGCCTGTCAGGAGCAGCCTGTCAGGAACAACCTGTAAGGAGCAGCCTGTAAGGAGCAGCCTATCAGGAGCAGCCTATCAGGAGCAGCCTGTCAGGAGCAGCCTGTCAGGAGCAGCCTGTCAGGAGCAGCCTGTAAGCAGCAGCCTATCAGGAGCAGCCTGTAAGGAGCAGCCTGTCAGGAACAACCTGTCAGGAGCAGCCTGTCAGGAGCAGCCTGTAAGGAGCAGCCTGTCAGGAACAACCTGTAAGGAGCAGCCTGTCAGGAGCAGCCTGTCAGGAGCAGCCTGTCAGGAGCAGCCTGTAAGGAGCAGCCTGTCAGGAGCAGCCTGTCAGGAGCAGCCTGTAAGGAGCAGCCTGTCAGGAGCAGCCTGTCAGGAACAACCTGTCAGGAGCAGCCTGTAAGGAGCAGCCTGTCAGGAACAACCTGTAAGGAGCAGCCTGTAAGGAGCAGCCTGTCAGGAGCAGCCTGTCAGGAGCAGCCTGTCAGGAACAACCTGTCAGGAGCAGCCTGTCAGGAGCAGCCTGTCAGGAGCAGCCTGTCAGGAACAACCTGTAAGGAGCAGCCTGTCAGGAACAACCTGTCAGGAGCAGCCTGTCAGGAGCAGCCTGTAAGGAGCAGCCTGTCAGGAGCAGCCTGTAAGGAGCAGCCTGTAAGGAGCAGCCTGTCAGGAACAACCTGTAAGGAGCAGCCTGTAAGGAGCAGCCTGTAAGGAGCAGCCTGTCAGGAACAACCTGTAAGGAGCAGCCTGTCAGGAGCAGCCTGTCAGGAGCAGCCTGTCAGGAGCAGCCTGTAAGGAGCAGCCTGTCAGGAGCAGCCTGTCAGGAGCAGCCTGTAAGGAGCAGCCTGTCAGGAGCAGCCTGTCAGGAACAACCTGTCAGGAGCAGCCTGTAAGGAGCAGCCTGTCAGGAACAACCTGTAAGGAGCAGCCTGTAAGGAGCAGCCTGTCAGGAGCAGCCTGTCAGGAGCAGCCTGTCAGGAACAACCTGTCAGGAGCAGCCTGTCAGGAGCAGCCTGTCAGGAGCAGCCTGTCAGGAACAACCTGTAAGGAGCAGCCTGTCAGGAACAACCTGTCAGGAGCAGCCTGTCAGGAGCAGCCTGTAAGGAGCAGCCTGTCAGGAGCAGCCTGTCAGGAGCAGCCTGTCAGGAACAACCTGTCAGGAGCAGCCTGTCAGGAGCAGCCTGTAAGGAGCAGCCTGTCAGGAGCAGCCTGTCAGGAGCAGCCTGTCAGGAGCAGCCTGTCAGGAGCAGCCTGTCAGGAGCAGCCTGTCAGTCCCTCCTGGTCTGTCAGCCTGCAGGAGTTTGGTCCCTCTGGGGCACCGTAGCTGAGCTTCCCCACCGGGTCAAATGTCACTAAACGGCGGGGAGGCCTGACCAGACATGTAGCTGGAGGTTGGTGTGTGTGTGTGTGGGGGGGGTAAATTTATATAATTTTTATTTTTTTCTCTAATAAAAATAAGATGATCGCATCGTTTGACTTTTAATGCAGATTTTATAATAATCAACTTAGTGTTTTTCTAGAGACATTTGGTCAGAATCCAGATTCCTGCCTTTAGTGCTGAAACATGAATGATTATTTATCACATCAGGCGGCTTAATGAAGACGTTTTAAACGAGCAAATTATTTCAGCTTAAAGTCACAGAAAGAATTAAAAAGAACAATCTCTGGGGGGGGGCGGTGTTTCAGCTTTCTTTTTTTGGGCATGGGGGGGTATATGGAGCACAATTCTGATGTGAAGCTGATTCATTATTGCAGTTTTTAGGACTGGACTCGATATGCAGAAAATAAAACTGGACTTAAACCCAGAAATTCACTGAAACAACAAATTATTTTCATTGGAGTTACTGGAACTGTGAAAACTACTGAGAAATGAGAAAATCCCGAAATAAAAACACTTTACTGTTAAATAAATGAAAGTTGAGGAAAAATTTAAATAATTTACACAAAACATCTGAAAAGATCAGGATTTCTAACCGACACCGGGTTTTCCTCTCTGCCAATGAAGCACTTTTTATCGGAAACATCAAAGAAAAGAAGCAACAAAAATAAAACTAGCATAATGACCTGATTACAAAGATCAGCACAGGCTGCAGCGAAGCTTTAAATGCATGAAGAACTATGGAGGAAATCAAAGTGTCTCCATAGCTGGATGCTTTCAGTGTGCTCAGGTTTAAACTGGGATGCATAGACGGCACCACAGCTTCTATTATTAGGCCTGATATTAAAGTCACAGAACGACTTCACCAGGAATCTGCAAACGTTCGGAGTCCAAAAAAGGCACAAAGATTTCATTCAAGTTTATCTAAACCTCAGTGCTTCAGACGCATCGGTTAACCAATCACAGGACGGTCTACCTTAGATGGGCGGGACTAGAGGGAATAGAACTGGACCTGAAACACGGGGCAGCAAACGAAGATTAGACTGAACCTCCTCCTCTACCAAGACAAGCAAGCAGGAGGAGGCAGAGAATAAAGCTGGAGGAGGTGCAGAAGGAGGCAGAGGATAAAGCTGCAGGAGGTGCAGGAAGAGGCAGAAGATAAAGCTGCAGGAGGTGCAGAAGGAGGCAGAGGATAAAGCTGGAGGAGGTGCAGAAGGAGGCAGAGGATAAAGCTGGAGGAGGTGCAGAAGGAGGCAGAGGATAAAGCTGGAGGAGGTGCAGGAGGAGGCAGAGGATAAAGCTGGAGGAGGTGCAGGAGGAGGCAGAGGATAAAGCTGGAGGAGGTGCAGAAGGAGGCAGAGGATAAAGCTGGAGGAGGTGCAGAAGGAGGCAGAGGATAAAGCTGCAGGAGGTGCAGGAAGAGGCAGAGCATAAAGCTGGAGGAGGTGCAGAAGGAGGCAGAGGATAAAGCTGGAGGAGGTCCAGGAGGAGGCAGAGGATAAAGCTGCAGGAGGTGCAGGAAGAGGCAGAGCATAAAGCTGGAGGAGGTGCAGAAGGAGGCAGAGCATAAAGCTGGAGGAGGTGCAGAAGGAGGCAGAGGATAAAGCTGGAGGAGGTGCAGAAGGAGGCAGAGCATAAAGCTGGAGGAGGTGCAGGAGGAGGCAGAGGATAAAGCTGGAGGAGGTGCAGGAGGAGGCAGAGGATAAAGCTGGAGGAGGTGCAGAAGGAGGCAGAGGATAAAGCTGCAGGAGGTGCAGGAAGAGGCAGAGCATAAAGCTGGAGGAGGTGCAGAAGGAGGCAGAGGATAAAGCTGCAGGAGGTGCAGGAAGAGGCAGAGCATAAAGCTGGAGGAGGTGCAGAAGGAGGCAGAGGATAAAGCTGCAGGAGGTGCAGGAAGAGGCAGAGCATAAAGCTGGAGGAGGTGCAGAAGGAGGCAGAGGATAAAGCTGCAGGAGGTGCAGGAAGAGGCAGAGCATAAAGCTGCAGGAGGTGCAGAAGGAGGCAGAGGATAAAGCTGGAGGAGGTGCAGGAGGAGGCAGAGGATAAAGCTGCAGGAGGTGCAGGAAGAGGCAGAGCATAAAGCTGGAGGAGGTGCAGAAGGAGGCAGAGCATAAAGCTGGAGGAGGTGCAGAAGGAGGCAGAGCATAAAGCTGGAGGAGGTGCAGGAAGAGGCAGAGCATAAAGCTGGAGGAGGTGCAGAAGGAGGCAGAGAATAAAGCTGGAGGAGGTGCAGAAGGAGGCAGAGCATAAAGCTGGAGGAGGTGCAGGAGGAGGCAGAGGATAAAGCTGGAGGAGGTGCAGGAGGAGGCAGAGCATAAAGCTGGAGGAGGTGCAGAAGGAGGCAGAGCATAAAGCTGGAGGAGGTGCAGGAGGAGGCAGAGCATAAAGCTGGAGGAGGTGCAGGAGGAGGCAGAGCATAAAGCTGGAGGAGGTGCAGGAGGAGGCAGAGGATAAAGCTGGAGGAGGTGCAGAAGGAGGCAGAGGATAAAGCTGCAGGAGGTGCAGGAAGAGGCAGAGCATAAAGCTGGAGGAGGTGCAGAAGGAGGCAGAGGATAAAGCTGGAGGAGGTGCAGGAGGAGGCAGAGGATAAAGCTGCAGGAGGTGCAGGAAGAGGCAGAGCATAAAGCTGGAGGAGGTGCAGAAGGAGGCAGAGCATAAAGCTGGAGGAGGTGCAGAAGGAGGCAGAGCATAAAGCTGGATGAGGTGCAGGAGGAGGCAGAGCATAAAGCTGGAGGAGGTGCAGAAGGAGGCAGAGCATAAAGCTGGAGGAGGTGCAGAAGGAGGCAGAGCATAAAGCTGGAGGAGGTGCAGGAGGAGGCAGAGCATAAAGCTGGAGGAGGTGCAGAAGGAGGCAGAGCATAAAGCTGGAGGAGGTGCAGGAGGAGGCAGACTGGTCTCCTGGCAGCTCTGCCTGCAGGCGTGGAGCAGGGAGGCGCTGTGGAGGAGAAGCCATTTGTTGGCTGATTTTCAGAGCGGTTCTGCTCGGCTTCACCGGGTGTCAGGATGACTTTGGCTCTGAACAAACCAGCCCCCCCCCCCTCCCCAGGGAGGCTGTCAGAGCTGCAGAGACATGAGAGGATTTAAAAGGAAGAGAATGGAAAGGGGGGGCAAAGGTGCAGCCATGCAGGGAGATAGAGACAGACGTGAGGGCAGAACATGGGGGGGGGGTGGGGGTGGGGTGATGATTCAGTAGCAAAACCAGAAGTTAGACAGACCCGCTGCCAAAGCACAACTAAAACCCCTTAAATCACTTAAACCATCAATCAAGAACAATTTCAGGTTCTCCTTCAACTTTCCTGCAGGATTCAACATCTTGATTTAGTTCTCCTAACTTTGCAATAAAAACAGGCTCCGCCCCAAGCAAACAGGGGGGGCCCCGGTTACACCAGCAGCTCCAGGACTCTCCGCTCTGAGCCGCTCACTTCATCCCACGGTTAAAGTGCTCCAAAACGGTGGAGTTAGTTTTCTCAAAGATCCACTGCTGGCTGGAGGACGAAGGGTCACAGGTGTTCATGAAGATCCGCCTCTCGTTGGCGTTGCTGTCCACGCAGCTGTTGCTGACGGGGTGATAGAGGCTTTTGTCCTGGAAAACCAGACAGGAAGGAAGACTGTGAGACTTTCTGATGGATTATTAACAGATTTCAGAGATGATTTTATTTATTCCAGACTCTAAAATATCAGGAACGATCCGGCGTTTAGTTTAGCAGCAGAGGCAGCTGTTGGTCTGTATGAGCAGCTATGGAAAGACATCAGCAATATAATGAGCCAACATTTAAAGGGATGAAAGAATAAAATTAATCTTATTGACTCCAGTGATCTTAGAGCTTATAAAGCAAAAAAATATAGAAAATGACTGATGAGCTTTATTTTAGACTCTAGATTTATCATTTATATTGATTATATTGTTTACATTGATGACAGGAAATATAGAAAAAAAACGTTTATTTTCTCTAAATATATATATTAGTATGTTGAGCAGTGGGTAGCACTGCTGCCTTGCAGCAAGAAGGTTCTGGGTTCCATTCCCGGCCCGGGGTCTTTCTGCATGGAGTTTGCATGTTCTCCCTGAGCATGGTGGGTTCTCTCCGGGTACTCCAGCTTCCTCCCACAGTCCAAAAACATGACTGTTAGGTTCATTGGATTCTCTAAATCCTCCTTAGGTGTGAATGAATGGTTGTTTGTCTCTGTGTTGCCCTGAGATGGACTGGAGACCTGTCCAGGGTGGACCCCCTCCCTCACCCGTAGAAATCTGCAGATAGACACCAGCCCCCCTCACCACCCCAGCTGGGATGAAGCGTGTCAGATCAGTGGGTGGATGTTGCAGGTTTATGAATAAGGTGCATCTAAAGCTTGGCCTAACTTCCATCATCAGCAGGAAAACTAGGGGAAAATGACTGGAAATGAATGAAGGTGCCCCCCCCCATACTGTGGTGGGATCCTCAGGGATCGGTGCTGAATTCATTGAATAAAATGACCAACATTCTTCTACCACATCATGATTGATGGACAGACAGTAAAACAAAGGTTGCTGCCAAAGGTGGTTCAACTAGATTCTATTAAAGTTTCAGTTTGTCTAATTAGCATAATAACATAAATGCTGCTGTATAATTTTAAACTGAGTAAGGAGAAAACCATCACCAGATGCATTAAAGCCTCTGAATAAAGCTGCACATTATTGATTCCTTCCCTGTATTCAGAGTCAAATGGCGTGCCGTACCTTCCTGTAGCGCCACAGCTGGTTTCCCCTCATGCCGTGGCAGTCGTACAGCGTTACAGGACTGTGGTGTGAAACGGCATCAAAGCAGACTTTCTTGGTGTGCATTGGGTCACCAACCCTGATGTCTTCTCTCCAGCCAAAGGTGAACACCTGCAGGAAAGCAGGACTCCATTAGGAATCCAGACTAATCAATCTGGGAAAGCAGACTTTGATCATCTGGTCTCCATCCACCAGTACTTTACTGGTTTTCATCTAAAGCTTGAAGCTGCAGCGTCTCTGACTCTCCCATATTTCTCCTTCTGTAAAGACCTGAGGAGATCATCCACTGAGGGACCTGGAGGGATTTCCAGCAAACCCATTTCTCTTCCGTGCCAAAAAACAACGACTTGCAAACATGTCGCAAATAAAACTACAAAAGCTCTTTGGACAAAAGCAATTAAACTGTGGAAGCTGTGAGACTTCCAGGAAACTAAGGGGACGTTTAATCCATTAAGGTTGCATTATGAGCTCAGTTTAAAGCTTCTCCAAACACCAGCCTTTGGAGACTTTAGGAGGTAATGAAGTCCTCGCCTGTGTTTGACATTCATGTCCGTTTAGCTGAGAGGGATGATTCATAAAGAGACAATAAGAAGGTGAAACCAGTGCGGACGAATGTTAGATCCATACTTTATTACTGGAATGTTTGGTCAGAGAGACTGAAAGGTTTATTATAAGAATCAGGTTAATAAACCTAAAGCTGCAGAATGACACATCATTAAATATATTTCATTGCTTCAGATGTTAGCAGCTGGTTTCCTATAAAATGTTTTAACTGATCGCTCATCAGAACATTGTTGTTTTAATCTGGACTCTTAATTAGATCTGCAGTTAGACTGAAACTGCTAAAAGCAGAGCAGTAAGAGGAAACGTTTGAAAACTTTACTGGGTTAAAATCAGCCTGATTGCATAAAGAAGCAGCTCTCTGGTAATCATATAATATATATTAGCAGGAACATGAGCTCATTCAGTTTCATACGGTTCTAAGACTTTACAGATTTCTGCACCAGCTGCATACAATTGCTTTCCAATTAAATTAGGTTGCCCTGTTGCATTATTATGTAATATTATTATTGTTTCTGGTCCATCTGTTAGTAAAAAACTAAGTTTTTCAGTATTTACCATAAAGACACGTTTAGTGAGTAAATAAGGAAGTAAATTCTGCAGCAGAGACCTGGAAAGAAAAACTCTAAGATCAGGTGTTTCCTGCTTCTTTTAAACACGCATTAAACTCTGATATTGTTTATCTTATAAAGTCATCTCTGCTTCCAGTGTTTAGCTTTCACTGAAACCTACACTTCTTACTATCTATACTCTAATATCTATACAAACTAGTCCATTCTGCAGGGTTTGGGTGTCTCCTTCCTATAACTGATATTTCATGTTACCTAATTCTGTTTTAACTAAATAAAACGTAATTTATCTGTGTAAGTATGTGACTTTACGCCTAAACTTAAACTGAAATGCTTGAATTAGTTTGAATCTAATGTATTTTTCATGTTTTGCTTCTATAATTATTTTTCTGTAAAGTATTGAACTGAACAGAACCTTCCTGTAGAGCAAACCGGGTCAGAACACTGGTCTGCCTGCAGATACAGAAACATTTATTATATCTCTTAATCCTAAACAAATGTTTTGTCGGAGACCAATTAACTAACTGAGCTACAGTGATAAGAAGGTCTTAAGCTGTTAAACTACGCCGCCTAATGTGGCAGAGATAAGAAAATTAATTACCTGCAGCAAAGATGTGAGAGCAGAGGCCGCCTAAAGTTCTGCAGAACAAACTTAAATATACTGACTGAACATAGGCAAAACTAACACTGACCTAAAAGTAGTAAATCTTTAAAACTGAAACTATTATCATCATTATACAAACTAAAAATGCAAATATAAATAAATAAAAAAAGATGGAAGCTAAAATACTTGAGGATATTCCAGTTCCTGAAAAGAACAGAACCAGAGGCAGAAATTAACCTTCAGAAACAGCAAGAAGCCTTTTAAACTGCAGCCTAGAAACACAGAGGCAGCAGAGAAGCCAAATGTTTCCCAGTAAACAAGATAAAACCAGTAAAACTCCCTGAAACTGTTCCTGTCTGGGATCCCTCCTCATCCCAGCTGCTTATTCTTTCTAACGACTTTTACATTAATTAACAAGCGTAATGAAAACCACTTTGAACAAAAAGAAATGAATGAATAATGTAAACATTCAGATGAAATGAATCAGTAAAAGTGGGATAGGTTGTACCTGTCCATGACTCCAGCTAACGTCCACCCGGCCCTTCACGCAGCTCTCCAGACGGATGGGGCTTCCAGACACAAAGTGTTTGCTCTCCAAGCACAACCCGCTGCCGACGTTACGGACCTTCAGCGACACACAGTAGATACATCACAGCCAGGAAAAGCACTGAAGCTGCAGAAGCAGCAATTAGGTACGGGATTTAAAAACTGTTCTTAACAGAAACATAATCTAACAGACGCACATCTGGACAAACACCTGTAACAGTCAAAATAACAAGTCAGAGTTATGCTTAATAAAGTCTGATGTCTTTAAACTAGTTTATTCTATGAATTCATTAGGTTACAGTGTAGATTATGCTAAAACCACATAAACTATCAACATTATGACCTCCCATTGCCACCCATGGCCTCCCATGGTTTCCCATGGTCTCCTATGGTCTCCCATGACCTACCATGGTCTCTCATGGCCACCCATGGCCTCCCATGGTCTCTCATGGCCTCCCATGGTCTCTCATGGCCACCCATGGTCTCCCATGGCCTCCCATGATCTCCAATGGTCTCCCATGGTCTCCAATGGTTTCCCATGGCCACCCATGGTCTCTCATGGCCTCCCATTGTTTCTCATGGCCTCTCATGGTCACCCATGGTTTCCCAGGGTCTCCTATGGTCTCCCATGGCCTCCCATGGTCTCTCATGGCCTCCCATGGTTTCCCATGGCCACCCATGGTCTCTCATGGCCTCCCATGGTCTCCCATGGTCTCTCATGGCCTCCCATGGTCTCTCATGGCCTTCCATGGTCTCCCATGGTCTCTCATGGTCTCCCATGGCCACCCATTGTTTCTCATGGCCTCTCATGGTCACCCATGGTTTCCCAGGGTCTCCTATGGTCTCCCATGACCTCCCATGGTCTCCCATGGTTTCCCATGACCTCCCATGGTCTCCCATGGTCTCTCATGACCTCCCATGGTTTCCCATGACCTCCCATGGTCTCCCATGGTCTCTCATGGCCTCCATGGGTGGCCCATAGGAGACCATAGGAGACCATGGGAAACCATGGCCTCCCATGGTTTCCCATGGCCACCCATAGTCTCCCATGGCCTCCCATGGTCTCTCATGGCCTCCCATGGTCTCCCATGGCCACCCATGGTCTCTCATGGCCTCCCATGGTCTCTCATGGCCTCCGATGGTCTCCCATGGTTTCCCATGGCCACCCATGGTCTCTCATGGCCTCCCATGGTCTCCCATGGTCTCTCATGGCCTCCCATGGTCTCCCATGGCCACCCATGGTCTCTCATGGCCTCCCATTGTCTCCCATGGTCTCTCATGGCCTCCCATGGTCTCCCATGGCCACCCATTGTTTCTCATGGCCTCTCATGGTCACCCATGGTTTCCCAGGGTCTCCTATGGTCTCCCATGACCTCCCATGGTCTCCCATGGTTTCCCATGACCTCCCATGGTCTCCCATGGACTCTCATGGCCTCCATGGGTGGCCCATAGGAGACCATGGGAGACCATGGCCTCCCATGGTTTCCCATGGCCACCCATAGTCTCTCATGGCCACCCATAGTCTCTCATGGTTTCCCATGGCCACCCATAGTCTCTCATGGCCTCCCATGGTCTCTCATGGCCTCCCATGGCCTCCCATGGTTTCCCATGGTCTCCTATGGTCTCCCATGACCTACCATGGTCTCTCATGGCCACCCATGGTCTCCCATGGCCTCCCATGGTCTCTCATGGCCTCCCATGGTCTCTCATGGCCTCCCGTGGTCTCTCATGGCCACCCATGGTCTCCCATGGCCTCCCATGGTCTCTCATGGCCACCCATGGTCTCCCATGGTCTCTCATGGCCTCCCATGGTCTCTCATGGCCTCCCATGGTCTCTCATGGCCACCCATGGTCTCCCATGGCCTCCCATGGTCTCTCATGGCCACCCATGGTCTCCCATGGCCTCCCATGGTCTCTCATGGCCTCCCATGGTCTCTCATGGCCTCCCATGGTCTCTCATGGTCTCCCATGGCCACCCATGGTCTCCCGTGATCTCCAATGGTCTCCCATGGCCACCCATGGTCTCCCATGATCTCCAATGGTCTCCCATGGTCTCCCATGGTCTCTCATGGCCTCCCATGGCCACCCATTGTTTCTCATGGCCTCTCATGGTCACCCATGGTTTCCCAGGGTCTCCTATGGTCTCCCATGGCCTCCCATGGTCTCTCATGGCCTCCCATGGTTTCCCATGGCCACCCATGGTCTCTCATGGCCTCCCATGGTCTCCCATGGTCTCTCATGGCCTCCAATGGTCTCCCATGGTCTCTCATGGCCTCCCATGGTCTCCCATGGTCTCTCATGGTCTCCCATGGCCACCCATTGTTTCTCATGGCCTCTCATGGTCACCCATGGTTTCCCAGGGTCTCCTATGGTCTCCCATGACCTCCCATGGTCTCCCATGGTTTCCCATGACCTCCCATGGTCTCCCATGGTCTCTCATGACCTCCCATGGTTTCCCATGACCTCCCATGGTCTCCCATGGTCTCTCATGGCCTCCATGGGTGGCCCATAGGAGACCATAGGAGACCATGGGAGACCATGGCCTCCCATGGTTTCCCATGGCCACCCATAGTCTCCCATGGCCTCCCATGGTCTCTCATGGCCTCCCATGGTCTCCCATGGCCACCCATGGTCTCTCATGGCCTCCCATGGTCTCTCATGGCCTCCCATGGTCTCTCATGGCCTCCCATGGTCTCCCATGGTTTCTCATGGCCTCCCATGGTCTCCCATGGCCACCCATGGTCTCTCATGGCCTCCCATGGTCTCTCATGGCCTCCCATGGTCTCCCATGGCCACCCATTGTTTCTCATGGCCTCTCATGGTCACCCATGGTTTCCCAGGGTCTCCTATGGTCTCCCATGACCTCCCATGGTCTCCCATGGTTTCCCATGACCTCCCATGGTCTCCCATGGTCTCTCATGGCCTCCATGGGTGGCCCATAGGAGACCATAGGAGACCATGGGAGACCATGGCCTCCCATGGTTTCCCATGGCCACCCATAGTCTCTCATGGCCACCCATAGTCTCTCATGGTTTCCCATGGCCACCCATAGTCTCTCATGGCCTCCCATGGTTTCCCATGGCCTCCCATGGTTTCCCATGGCCACCCATAGTCTCTCATGGCCACCCATAGTCTCTCATGGCCACCCATAGTCTCTCATGGCCACCCATAGTCTCTCATGGCCACCCATAGTCTCTCATGGCCACCCATAGTCTCTCATGGTTTCCCATGGCCACCCATAGTCTCTCATGGCCTCCCATGGTCTCCCATGGTTTCCCATGGCCTCCCATGGCTTCCCATGGCCACCCATAGTCTCTCATGGCCTCCCATGGTTTCCCATGGCCTCCGAAGGTCTCTCATGGCCTCCCATGGTCTCTCATGGCCTCCCATGGTCTCCCATGGTTTCCCATGGCCTCCCATGGTCTCTCATGGCCTCCCATGGTCTCTCATGACCTCCCATGGTCTCCCATGGCCTCCCATGGTCTGTTGCCTGTCAGGTGCGCAGATTGACCTCCTCATGGTCAAACATGGTTTCCCATGACCTCCCATGGTCTCTCATGGCCTCCATGGGTGGCCCATAGGAGACCATAGGAGATCATGGGAGACCATGGCCTCCCATGGTTTCCCATGGCCACCCATGGTCTCTCATGGCCTCCCATGGTTTCCCATGGTCTCCCATGGTCTCTCATGGCCTCCCATGGTCTCCCATGGCCTCCCATGGTCTGTTGCCTGTCAGGTGCGCAGACTGACCTCCTCATGGTCAAACATGGCGTTCATTACGTCCATGACTCCAACAGAAGTCCAATAATGAAACATCAGGTGGAATTCAGCCCAAAGCGTTTTGATGGCAACAAAAAACATTTGACTGAGATGCCAAAAATATTACATCTTTATAACTTTAAATCTATTCTAGATTATTAATTCAAACTAACTTAAACAGTGAACTAAAGGAAAGCTTACCTCCCCCCATGCAGCAGCGGGGGGCTCCACAGGCGGGTAATGTTTAGGCAGATCCCAGGCCACCTCGCTCATGAACCACTTAAAATTCTTGCAGTTGAGTTTGCTGCGTAGCTCCTTCTGCGACGTCACGTCTCCTGCTGACAGGTGGCGGTACTCGGGCCGCCGCTGGTAGATGTACTCGGCGTACTCATCCATCCACACCTCTGCTACACGCTTCAGGTTCTGAAATCAGAGCAGAATTATTCAGCTACGGCCATTTTATATTAATCCTTCTCCTTACACACAGAAACATATAGAGTTTAATTCTGTTACTTTTTATGAATATCGCTTAAATAAGTTTTGTAGCAACAATAAGCAATTTCTTTGAAGACACCATGGAGAAGATCGCTGACTGAAAATTCCAGCAGTCCCTAAGTGACTGACCAAGACGGTAAGCCGTAAAGGTCATGCCAAAGAGGACGGCCATTAACTGACTGCTACATTCAAACATAGTATTAAAGTATCGATCATTATAAGACATTTTAATCAAAGAAAACAGTGATGTAGACGTAACAGTAACATTAGCAGCCTTGACAGATAACAGGTTAATTCAGGCCCTGGGAAACATTTGATCCTTTCACTAAGCTACCTCTGACATACGGGCAGGTTTAGAAAATAATGTCCAATGCTAAGGAGAAACTGGACGGTAACTCAGGGGTCTAAAGTCCTCTTTTAAGATCAAAGGCAGTTAGAGTTTATTCAACTATCAAGGTCCGATAGCCTGAGAGAGACGGGAGAGGAACAGAATCCATTTGCTTCAGATTTAAGACACAGAAGTAAAGATTTTTTAATATAAACCGTCTGATCTCCAAACTAAGGAGACGTCTGATTTATTTACAGCAAGATTGAAACAACTATTACCTGCTTCTGCTGTACAGTGCAGAGAAACACCTTTAAGTGAGGCAAACTTCTCTGATTAGTTTTATGTGTTTATTTCCTAATTAATGAGAAGTCATTTTTAATAACATTAAACATTATTACTTAATTTAACAAAAATTAATACCAGATATAAATAATCAGTGTTTAATCAGCGGCAGTGTAAGTTTAAAAAAATTTGAAATTAACCTAAATTGATATTAGAACTAATTTTAGAAACATTCTACAAACAAAGCGATGTTATCTCTTTAATAAATTCTGGCAATATGAACATCTGAGTGTAAATATTACTGTATCAAATGACTAGATTCCAAATTTGGCTTCAAATTCCCATGTAGAAACAATCCACCAGGGTAATTAGAGATTCAAGCACTTGAAGCTTTATTAATGTAAAGGATTAGAGGAAGGAGCTGCTTCTGAAGCGTGCCTGCATGTTTAGGAGAACAGGCTGAAGCCTTAGAGGTACGAACGATGAAAGGAAGAATAATCTGGGCTCAGCAATGCTCCCAGGGCAGAATAAAAACATCTCCTCCAGCCTCACAGCTACAGATGTTTTGGGAAAGTGCTTCCAGCCACACAGAGACCCTGCAGCACGGCTCATTGCCTGCAGCCAAACTAAAGCTCTCAGCTACTTTAGCTGAACCTGAGAGCAGCGCCTGCTTTTCCCAGCAGGCTGACTGCATTCACAGGATCCTGTGATCCACACAGGCTGTCAGCAAAGCCGTCTGGAGGATTTCAGATTCACAACCGCAGCGGCTGCTAGAGGGACCTGCTGACTGTAGCAGTTATAGGAGAAATATGCTTCCTCACTGAGACATGCTCAAAGACTTTTATACTGAAATGGGACAGGAAGATTATTTACTTTAAACTTCTACAACTTAGAAATGCTCCAACAATACAAACTCAAGAATCCAGATTCAAATATATTTAGATAAATTACAACAAAAATGCAAAGTTGGGATGTTTGGAGCAGTGAACACTAAAGCCAAGATGAAACAAAGAATTCAAGCACTGCTGGTATAAACCTGTGAAAGCACGCTATCAAGCTAATGTCTAACGTGACTAAAACAGTCCTGCTTCTCAGTTCACAACAACGTGAGTACGGACTCATGTTCTCGCCATCATGTTCTTAAGAAGAACCCAGGAAAGTCTGGACTCTGGGAGAACAGGAGCACGCAGAATCAATCTGGGTCAGCTGGAACAGAAGCGTACTGATGACATCACCACACGCTCTGCTCTTCTAGAGCTGCATTTCACCTCCTGTTATTAATAGTCTCTAGATTATAATAAATTATGACTTTTTTTATTTAGTGGAGGAATAATAATGAACACAGTCAGATTAACACAAATCAAATGAACATTTTACCAAATAAAACAATCAAACCTCCATCAGAGCCAGCGGTGCTTCACACACGGCTATGCAGAGAGAGGACTGCTGCAGACGGGCTAACGTTAGCCCTGGCTGCTGCAGACGTTTATTATTAAAACTAATAATATAAGATATTATTAGTTTTGGTCACATTTTAGTCATTGAGATATGGGATAGTTTTAGTCGGTTTTAGTCGAGTAAAACCTAAAACTGTTTTATTCTAGTCTAGTAAGTAGTAGTGCAGTAGTGTAGCATTGTAAGTAGTGTAAGTAGTAATGCATTTTAAGCGTCTGAACGACGACCTGCTAATTGTTATTTCATCTTGTTGAATAAAACTCACACCCTTAACTCTCTTAACGTAAAACAACACTGGACTAAAAGAGAATATTTAAACAGGAGTTTGTTTTTTTAAGTGTTGATGGAGAGAAAAGATAAAAGTGTTTTTTTCATTTGAACTCTGTGCTGATTTCTGTCAGACTGACTTTATTCACTGGATGAAAGACGATCGTATCTCAGGATCCAAAGGACCCCTGTCACCACCAACATCTCTCCGCCTGATTTCCATCACAAAACGCATCTAAAAATGTTGCTAAATGAAAAGACTTTTTTTAATTATCATTATTTGTATTTTTTCCTCACAAACAAGTTTGAACCTTTTTATTTTTTCTGGCTCCTATGGATCCTCAGGCGGCACATAACCAAAGCCTTGGATATCCTCCCGTCTTCTCTGCAGAAGTAGTTTCAGACGCATTTCTTATTCTCTGTCAAGTTTCTAGGATGTTTTGCTTCTTTCAGATAGTTCAGCTCTTTGTCTGTAAGCCGTTCAACCTGAGCTGCATTTATACAGGATGTTCTCCAGGCCTTAAAATCACCATGTTGAACAGATTAACCACCCCTGACACCCACCTCCATCCTCAGCCTCTTCACTCTGGCTTCTCTCTTCTGTCCAACCTGTTATATTGACCCCAGTCAGTTAAACTAACTCGCCTTATGAATCTCTCCCATCCGCTCAGATTCACTGTTTGTTATGTTAACTTTTCATTCCTCTCATAAGGTCACTACGTCTACAGGCTCTAACACATGCGTCCACAGCAGCGCACAGATCACGCTGCCATCAGCAAACATCCCTGCATCAACCGCTCTGTCCAACTGCAACAAAAAGGACTTTTAAAAAGGTTATTCTAAGTTTACCTTTAGGGAAAGCAAAGTAAATAATTACCACATTCTTTTAATAATACATTTTTGTAATATTCAGAGATCATGTAAAACGACACATTTCCAATCATAAATGTTGCTTTTTTTCATGACGTTGCCAACGAGGATAACAAATACCAATTATGATGATTTTATATCCCATTGTCACTGCAACTATTCTTAAATAATACATAATTTTATCTTTTTAGCTTTTCTTTGGTATATATTTTTCCACATTCCACAACAGCAGCATGCTTATTAGTGCACTGTGCCTTTAATCTGTGTGCAGAATGTGGTTTGCCGTTGTCTGCATAAACTCATTGGGACAGACGTAGCCCTATAAAATATATCTGCAGCAACTTTCATCATTAATGGCAGAAACGAGCCTAAAACAAGCTGTGCCATTAATATTATTACTGCAGTACCATAATAAAGCCTAGAATGCCGCCATTTTCCTTCTTAGGCTGAGAACACATGAAATACTGATCAATCAGCCACTGATCCATGTTCCAACTCTGGTCCCATAAAACTCTGTTTCCATGTTTGGTTAATATAACTATTCCTTATTTCTGCACATTAATGATGTTTTTGATAAAAATCCTTTGGCTAAAATACCATCAGAACGCTGATAATATTAAGTGTGTCTCAGCCCCCCCCTCAGTGTCCACCATATTGGATCAGTCCATTTGCTGCACATGTTCAGAAAGGTCCAAACAGACAGCAGCAAACCATTTGAAAACAAACCATGCAAAGAGCAGTGTTGCCAACTTAGCGCTTTAGTCGCTATATTTAGCCACTTTTCAGACCCCTCTAGCACTTTGATTTCTAAAAAGCTCCTAGCGCCAAATCTAGAGACTTTTTTCTGGAGACTTTGGAGACGACATCTAAAAGCAGCGAACTCTGCTCTCCAGAGCGAGTAGATTGGTAACCCCGCCTCCTGCTCTCCTCTATCTTGTCTGCTGTCATGATTCATGCAGCTATTATTTCATCCAAATGAAAAATGGAGAACAGATAAGCAGATCATGGCTTGTCTACAGTGAAAAGAAGGACTGGGTTATTTACTTTGGCCTTTTTGGAAACACAGGAAGGAGCAATCAGCTAACTGAGCTTAGTGCTATGTGTTTTCTTCTCCATTTAGAGGGGCCCCTGCCTGTATTTGCCTAGGGCCCCAGAGTTCCTAAATCTGCCCCTGGTGGAAGGCAGAACAGCCACTTTGGGGAGTTGGATTCTATTTACTTCTTTAATCTGTAGTTTTCTCAAACATCCTCAGAAATAAGCAGTTTAACAGAAGCCTGTAACGCAGCATCCACCAGCAGCAGTGCCTCTGCACAATGTTTGGTCTTTGATCCGTCGGTAACTGATGACGCTTCAGAAAGCCGCTCCCTGCAGAGGACAACGTTGCAAACTTTATGGAGATTCAAACCTTCAGTCTGCAGAGCAGGGCAAAAAAAACAACCTGATGATAAAATGCAGAAAGTTTCCAACTTAGTCACTATACTTAAAGACTTCCAATCCCTTTAGCAACTTTGTGACTTTGTGTTGTTGGAGACTTTAGGATTAATACGTGAAAACAGGTGGGAGTGAGCTCCTCCCTCCCCCTAGAGGGAGTCAAACGCAGCTCTGCAGCCAAAGCCTGCAGGAAGTTCTCCTCCGGTTCTCTGACTGAAAGCCAGGTACACACACCCTGCTTAAATTGAAAAGGAAGATGTTAATATATATATTATAATATGATTGATACAGGTCTCCACTGTGTTTGATTCATGCATCAGAGGTCTATAGGTTCAGTCACATGTTCAGCTAAATCAGCCGTAATCATTAATATTCAGCTACAAGCATTTCTGCATTTTAAGGGTTTTGAAAAAGTTGACAGAACTTTCCGGGGGCAAACAAAACGTCTATTAATGTCCGACTTTTCCACCAACAGAAAGTCGGCCATCTTGAGGACTGAGATTTGGTACAATGTTCTAACCAACCGGAACCTCTAACTAAACTCTACTACAGCGTTGGTCTAAACTCCACATTTCTCTCATCTACTGATGTGTTGTGTTTGAATTAACTCCATCTGAAGCTTCTGAGGGACAGACTTTAAATTCCTCATACAGACATTGGGGGTCAAAGTGATTGAAAGATTTTATGTCTGCATTAATGAATATGGGCGGGGCCAAATTCAGACTTCTCCTCATAAATGAAAAGTTTTTTTGTCTCCAGGCTGAACTTTTACTGCGGATTAATTTACCAAGACCCATAAAAAGGCCTCTTGTTCCAATGGTCCCACCTCCACAGGAAGTCAGCCATTTTTAATCAAAGCTTTGGACTTACAGGCTTTAAATGGACAATTCATAGACTTAATGGATCAGGGATTAAACGCTATCAAAATATCTTTCCTGCATGTTTGCATGTGTGAAGCATCGAAACTAAAGTTGTTGTCAGGATCCACACCGGATTTCAGCTCCATTATGTTTGCGTTGTGTTATCTCCAACCAGCGAAAAACAAACAGGAATCAAGGCCAATATTTGGTGCACTCTCCACAGCGCCCCCTACGAACATGACCTAGCATTACATCTGACTTCCAGCCATCATGGTACTAGAACTTCCACAGAAGGGTATAAATCGGATTTGAGGCAAATCAGGGTTGGCGATTCCAGGTCTAAGGTCACCTGCGACTTTTAGTTTCGCTTTATGCTTTAAATTGATTATAATGAAATGAACAGAAAGCAGCATTTTGGCCAAATATGATTTTTCACTATTTTCATTTTGTTTCACTTACATTCTAAACACTTTCCAGAAAAATGGAAAAGAAGTTTGCAAAGTTTTTTTTTTATTACTGGAAATTTAAACATAAATCTTTTCTCCTACAACTTGTAGAAATTCAAGGTTATTTTTTACTTTTATAATTTTTCCATTATAATGAGTTTATTTTTTTTTCTGTTTTTTTTTATTTAATTAGCTTTTATTTTTCCTTTTTTGTGTTTTTTATCTTTTTAAGTCATATTAAAGGTGCTACACAAAAAGCTAGACTTTTACCAAAGTCGAATGCATAAAATAATTAATGGATAATATTTCTACAAACACATTCTACCAACTTTAGGTCAAACATGAAATAATATCTAAACATAAAACACTGAGATGCAAATAAATGACTGTAAATGGAAACCAGCTCTCTGTCCATCTATTGAAATCAACATGAAGGTAAATGATGAGTCTCACCCTTGCCAAACTGACCCCCCCTGGAACTTTATAGGGGACGTATTTCCTGTAGATGTGTCCCACCCGTGAGCAGGGGATGTCCTCCATCCGACCGCCACACATCCATACCTGGAGTGACATAAAGGGAGGGGAGTCAGCAGAGATCTGCATCAGAAAATGTTGTTTTATTTGTGCATCAGAGGAACAGATTGGAGATTATAGAAAACGCAGCACAGAATAACGAAAAGGCTAACGGCAGTTAGATCTAAAAGAACAAGATTAGCAGGACAGGAGGTTCTGGCATGGGATAATGTGAACCAGCAGAAAGAAATAAAAGTATCCAACTCAAAAGTAGAGACAGAGGTGAAGACTTGGAGTCATTTCTGGCACCCTTCAGATATCTACAAACCACAATCTGTGATTGCAGCATTATTGAAATGGTTCAACACTTAAATTACACACAGCTGAGCGAGGAAAAGTCAATTGCTCTTAGAAGAATAAGAGGCTAGAATTGAAATTTGAAAGCCAATTCAGAGGAGAGGAGCGAGCTTTTCAAGTACAAACAGCTCAGAAATGAAATGGCAAAGACTAGCTGATGAAAATGTTTATATAAAACAGCAGACTGATGAGTGCAGTAAACACAGTCAGCCCAAAAACTAGCAAAGCTAATGCTACGGAAAAGGACACAGACTTTATAAACTCTGCAGAGAAAACTGCTGTTTATAAAGAAAACATTTTACAAACATTTCTAATGTCTTTCAGTTCAAGAAGATTTATAAACTGTCCTTCTAATGTATAAAGCCTAAATAACAACCTGTCTACTTTTAAGGCTAGGCTTAAAACTTTCCTTTTTGATAAAGCTTCTAGTTAGAGTGGCTCAGGTTATCCTGAGCTATCTCTATAGTTCTGCTGCTATAGGCTTAGACTGCTGGAGGACATAGGGACCCCTTTAATCTCCTGGTATTATCTGCATCATCTGTTAGTTCAACTCCCAACTTCTCTGATTTTTCCCATCCTAGTACAGAAGCTTGGTCCGGCTCAGTGGAGCTGATGCCACAGTAGAAACACCTGGAAGTAGCCATTGATTAAAAACAGAGTTTTGATTTGCAGGTAGACTTGGTGGTTAAGAAAAGCAAAGCAGCAAACTCACCTTTATTGTATGCTTCATACTTTTTTTTTATCTCAGTTCTGTTTTTCTAAAGATATTAATTCCTATTTTGTTAAAAACTATTCTTACTTTTAGTTGTATTTGATGGCACAACTAACATTGCATCAAAAAATAAGAATATCCTGCAAAGTATTATCCTGGTTCTAAGCTGGGATGTTGCTGTTAATAAAATATGGCCTTTCTTCCAGTGCTTAGTCCTGTTTCTCTCCTAGACATAGCTGTGGGCTTAGTTTTTACTCCATGTTCTTTCTTTCACCCTAATGGAAAATGAAACCTTCTCATCTGCTGAACTGTTTTGTTCCTAAACGAGCCTCCGATGGGGCAGGTTTACCGTTATCCATCACGGCTTCTATCTTCTTCTATGTCTGATTCTGTCTCCTTAAAGCCCCGGTTAGCCTCAGCAGAAGGATGCTCACACCGTGCTTTAAAATTTTCTGCTCTACTCTCACTGCTTGTATGACACGATTCATTGATGAATGTCTTTAAAACTGAGAACAGGCTATTTCTCATACTTTTGTTTATGAACTGTCTCTATCAAATCCTTTGTAAGGAAAACTTCTGAATGATAAAAAGATATTATTTTATTGGCAGTAAAACTACAGAAATCCAAATGCGGCTCGTTTGGTTGCCCTTGGTTGCAGTTATTGATCTGCACAAAAGTTAACATCTACTATAGGCGCTGTGAAAATAATAAAACATGTGGAATTGGCCTAAATGGGAAAAACAGCCTCTGAGCTTTTTAAAGTCGAGGGTCTGAATGATTCATCCCGATTATTTATCAAAGGTTGAATGTTGTTGGAAGACATGATGTAATACTGTGACAGCATAATGTGTAAATCCTGAGTTATTCAACAGAACAGGCAGAAATCTTTCCCATAATGACCTTTTTTACTGAAGACATTTTGACACCAATCCAGGAGTCCAACCGAGATGATGAAGGCTCCTGGACGGGTGTCTGAAGGTATTTTAGAAAACGGAGTGAAGTCCTGATTTAATGCTGTTTGGTGGTTATGATGGAGATATAAGAACATGAAGCTTTTTGCTCCCAATCAGAAACAAGCAGCGTTTTTTTGCTGCACTATAAGCCGACCTTAGAAGGTCTTTTTTGGACAAATTGCTTCCTTCTGTTTGCAAACCTCCAACCTGACAAAAACAACACGATGAAATCTAGATTTCTACTCCTGCAACCTTTAGAGATTAATAACAATTTATCAGCCCATTTATTCATCTATTCGTCTTTTATGTTGTAAGAAATGTTTTGCATCTTTGATTACATAAAGTAGGGATGGATATTTTTAAAAGCAAGCCACATTATAAAAAAATAAAACTAGTTTATGCTGCATAATGAGGGTTTATTGGAAGAATAAAGTCTACTTTGTCAAAGCTTGGACCAACGTTAAGACTGATATGAATTATTTTGAAATAAAATCTCTATTCTGTATTCAGCGCAGTAACGCAGGGCAAAGCCTGCTTTGTTGATGTTTCTTTGTTGGCTTATCAGAGTTTGTGTTTAATTGGATCAGAGAAATTACCTTCAGAAGTTAATCCTCTACAGTAAGTGACTTCATGGATAACTGAGTCACTTTCATTCACTTCCTATTAGTAATGAGTCACCAAGCATAGGTAAGAAGTGGGAAGAGCTAAAAGAGATTTGACAGTAAATTCAATTTTTGACAAAAGGTTTCTCTCCCAGAAATGCAGAGTGTAGGAAAATGTATTTAAAAGAACAATCAGTGCAGCATGTGTCCCATCAAATCCACCTTCTCTGCAAAGACTTCTGTGCTTAATTGAGTGAGACGACAAAAGTCCTTAGTTGTTGGGAGCATAATCGAATTATCCTGAAGGGTTGTTGTGTGTTTGTCCAGAGCTTTCTGACAGCGGCCGCCGAGACGAGTCACAAGCGCTTACAGAATAATTCATGCTGAAGCGCCAGACAGAAACATCATCTAATACGGAGCTCAGAGTATGATGGATGTGAAAGCTGGACCCTTCAACGCTTCGTACCCGGCTCTGGAGCTGAACACAGAATGCTGCTCAAAAAGTCTTAACCCATTTAGGCCGGGAAAGCATTACCGCATTTCTACCATTCAAGCCGGGGGCGCTGTTGCGTAATTCTACCATTGACGCCGGGAGAGCATATAAGTCAAGCAAGAAGAAAGAAGTTTTTTTCAAGCAAACATGGAGGAGTTTGACAGAGAAGAGTTGTCGGAAGGCAGTGATTTTGAGGAGTGTGTCGGCTTTGATGACGGTATAGATGAAAATGATGACTTTGAACGCGCTGAACCAATCGAACTACCACCGCAATGCACGGAGTGTTTTCAACTGCACACCTGGAGTGAAAGTTGATTTGCCTGCAGACGCCACACCGTTGCAGGCATTTGAGCATATTTTTAATGAAGAACTTTGGATGCATCTAGTTACAGAGATGAATAGGTACAGTGACCAAACAAACCAAACTCCAACAAGAGCAAAGATGGCAAAGTGGTCACCCGTGACTGTGACGGAGATGAAGACATTTATTGGGCTGTGTATGTAAACCTCTCTTCAGGACGCAGTTCCCCCAAAATATGTCCCGGGACAGATTTGTGGCCATCTGGAGGTAGGTTGTATGCAATTTATAACACAGACATATGCATTATTATGCATAATAATACTGTTAATAAGTAATCATCAGATAGTTATTTATGTAATGTTTGTTCTTTATTTTGAAAACGTTTTATATTGCACATTCTCAATGAAGACATGACATATGGAAAAAATAAAAGGTTGAATTTTTTTTTTTTTGATTACTGCTTTTCACATTTTTTTTTTTTGGAAGAATTTCAAAGATAAAATATATTTTGAGTTCTATCTGCTACAGAAGCTGAGATATCAATAATGTAGGCGTTGACACAGTTGCTGAATTTACAGAAAAACTTCAGGTTTTAGGGGTATTTTTTAAAATCGGCCATAGGTTTTTAAGGTGTTTTTTCCAGGCGTTTTAGGCCTAAATGGGTTAAACACTAATAAGCTCTGGATGAAACGGTTTCTAAAATATCCTAAAAAAGGAGTTTTATCTTATTTATTAAAACTAGGAAGATCAATCTGCTACTTGGCCTCCTGTGCACAACCTGAGCCGGTCACAGCGTTAGGAAAGCTCTGCGTTTAAACCTGCAAGCTTTCTCTCTCCCCATCTTTTCCTGAGGATTGATGCTATAAAAACTCTTTGGTTCAGATATGCAAAAAAAAAAAGACAGAAGAAAGAAGAAGATTCCTAATCCTCCTATTTCCCTGAAATTTGTGTTATTGGCACCTTTAACCGCCACCTTGCTGCAAATCAAGCTTAAAGCCTCCTTCAAATTATTGGCTCTCCTTTTCAATTTGGCATCAAACCAAAATGGCTTCCAGCAAAGCAATGCTGCGGGCTCTGGTTCTACAGCTAATTTCCTGATGTTTATGTCTGTAGACATTCATTAAAATTCAGTCAGTCCAAGGATATAAGTTAAGTGCCTTCAGATAGACACTGGCTGCCAATTAAACTAATTCAGGGGCCACAAATGGTGGAACATGACATGAAAACTGATGGATGTTCACTTTTTTACCATTATCATTGATTCACTTTTAGATGGCTGAAAGAAAAGCATTACATAAAACGAATGCTGTCAGATCAGATAATGGGAAAAAGGTAAATTATGTAAATTGTGACAGGCCTGCGTACGCACTTCCTGCTTCAAAACAGAGAGGATGTTCAGTAGTATTTGTTCACACAGCTTAAATGTCTGCACAAGTGTTTTATTTTTCACCTTGAAGGAAATCTCGTACTGCTCCCCTCCCCAGATCTCCAGACCAGTGTCGTATCCCCCCAGCTCCCAGAACCACTTTCTGTCCACAGCAAACAGCCCCCCCGCCATCACAGGAGACCTGGAAGATAAGACAGCGAGCGGTGAGATCATCCGGAGAAGGAATAAACTAATTAAAATACGTAAAATGTAGAATAACAGCAGAGAGAGAAAGTTAGAGTTTTCATTCTTATTTAGGAGCTTTTTCCACATATAAGTCAGTTACTCTAAACTTGCTAAATGTTTGAATATTAATTGGTTGAATTTTAATTATGCAAATAAAAAAACAGACACAGGAAAGTCAACCTCTTGGAAAGGAACATTAACCAAATCTAATTTATTTAGCAAACCTAAACAGCACAACACCATCTTTATTCAAATTGCTATTGATTTATTGATCCATAAAGGAAACTCAGGCATCAATCATCCAAGAAAACCTCTGAAGCCTAAAGAGATGAAAAATATCCTGAGGCCAGAAAAGGCATTTCACCAGGTTCTAATCCTCAGTGACATGAACACCAAACAAATAAATATATATATACACGAATCTGTGAGTCCTGGTGACCAGATGGTGACTAGATGGTGACCAAATGGTGACTAGATGGTGACCAGATGGTGACTAGATGGTGACCAGATGGTGACCAGGTGGTGACCAGCTGGTGACCAGGTGGTGACTAGGTGGTGACTAGATGGTGATGAGATGGTGACCAGATGGTGACCAGCTGGTGACCAGGTGGTGACCAGCTGGTGACTAGGTGGTGACTAGATGGTGATGAGATGGTGACCAGATGGTGACCAGCTGGTGACCAGATGGTGACCAGGTGGTGACCAGATGGTGACCAGGTGGTGACCAGGTGGTGACTAGGTGGTGACCAGATGGTGACCAGGTGGTGACCAGATGGTGACCAGGTGGTGACCAGCTGGTGACCAGGTGGTGACCAGGTGGTGACTAGGTGGTGACCAGATGGTGACCAGGTGGTGACCAGATTGTGACCAGATGGTGACCAGATGGTGACCAGGTGGTGACTAGGTGGTGACCAGATGGTGACCAGGTGGTGACCAGATTGTGACCAGATGGTGACTAGATGGTGACCAGGTGGTGACTAGATGGTGACCAGGTGGTGACCAGGTGGTGACCAGATGGTGACTAGATGGTGACCAGGTGGTGACTAGATGGTGACCAGATGGTGACCAGGTGGTGACTAGGTGGTGACCAGATGGTGACCAGGTGGTGACCAGATTGTGACCAGATGGTGACTAGATGGTGACCAGGTGGTGACCAGATTGTGACCAGATGGTGACTAGATGGTGACCAGGTGGTGACCAGATGGTGACCAGGTGGTGACCAGATTGTGACCAGATGGTGACTAGATGGTGACCAGGTGGTGACTAGATGGTGACCAGGTGGTGACCAGATGGTGACTAGATGGTGACCAGGTGGTGACTAGATGGTGACCAGATTGTGACCAGATGGTGACTAGATGGTGACCAGGTGGTGACTAGATGGTGACCAGGTGGTGACCAGGTGGTGACCAGATGGTGACTAGATGGTGACCAGGTGGTGACTAGATGGTGACCAGATGGTGACTAGATGGTGACCAGATGGTGACTAGATGGTGACCAGATGGTGACCAGGTGGTGACCAGCTGGTGACCAGGTGGTGACTAGGTGGTGACTAGATGGTGATGAGATGGTGACCAGATGGTGACCAGCTGGTGACCAGGTGGTGACCAGCTGGTGACTAGGTGGTGACTAGATGGTGATGAGATGGTGACCAGATGGTGACCAGCTGGTGACCAGATGGTGACCAGGTGGTGACCAGATGGTGACCAGGTGGTGACCAGGTGGTGACTAGGTGGTGACCAGATGGTGACCAGGTGGTGACCAGATGGTGACCAGGTGGTGACCAGCTGGTGACCAGGTGGTGACCAGGTGGTGACTAGGTGGTGACCAGATGGTGACCAGGTGGTGACCAGATTGTGACCAGATGGTGACCAGATGGTGACCAGGTGGTGACTAGGTGGTGACCAGATGGTGACCAGGTGGTGACCAGATTGTGACCAGATGGTGACTAGATGGTGACCAGGTGGTGACTAGATGGTGACCAGGTGGTGACCAGGTGGTGACCAGATGGTGACTAGATGGTGACCAGGTGGTGACTAGATGGTGACCAGATGGTGACCAGGTGGTGACTAGGTGGTGACCAGATGGTGACCAGGTGGTGACCAGATTGTGACCAGATGGTGACTAGATGGTGACCAGGTGGTGACCAGATTGTGACCAGATGGTGACTAGATGGTGACCAGGTGGTGACCAGATGGTGACCAGGTGGTGACCAGATTGTGACCAGATGGTGACTAGATGGTGACCAGGTGGTGACTAGATGGTGACCAGGTGGTGACCAGATGGTGACTAGATGGTGACCAGGTGGTGACTAGATGGTGACCAGATTGTGACCAGATGGTGACTAGATGGTGACCAGGTGGTGACTAGATGGTGACCAGGTGGTGACCAGGTGGTGACCAGATGGTGACTAGATGGTGACCAGGTGGTGACTAGATGGTGACCAGATGGTGACCAGGTGGTGACTAGGTGGTGACCAGATGGTGACCAGGTGGTGACCAGATTGTGACCAGATGGTGACTAGATGGTGACCAGGTGGTGACCAGATGGTGACCAGGTGGTGACTAGATGGTGACCAGGTGGTGACCAGATGGTGACCAGGTGGTGACCAGATTGTGACCAGATGGTGACTAGATGGTGACCAGGTGGTGACTAGATGGTGACCAGGTGGTGACCAGATGGTGACTAGATGGTGACCAGGTGGTGACTAGATGGTGACCAGGTGGTGACCAGGTGGTGACCAGGTGGTGACTAGATGGTGACCAGGTGGTGACCAGGTGGTGACCAGATGGTGACCAGGTGGTGACCAGCTGGTGACCAGGTGGTGACTAGGTGGTGACCAGATGGTGACCAGGTGGTGACCAGATTGTGACCAGATGGTGACTAGATGGTGACCAGGTGGTGACTAGATGGTGACCAGGTGGTGACCAGGTGGTGACCAGATGGTGACTAGATGGTGACCAGGTGGTGACTAGATGGTGACCAGGTGGTGACCAGGTGGTGAACAGGTGGTGACCAGGTGGTGACCAGGTGGTGACTAGATGGTGACCAGGTGGTGACTAGATGGTGACCAGGTGGTGACCAGGTGGTGACCAGGTGGTGACTAGATGGTGACCAGATGGTGACCAGGTGGTGACCAGCTGGTGACCAGGTGGTGACCAGGTGGTGACTAGGTGGTGACCAGATGGTGACCAGGTGGTGACCAGATTGTGACCAGATGGTGACCAGATGGTGACCAGGTGGTGACTAGGTGGTGACCAGATGGTGACCAGGTGGTGACCAGATTGTGACCAGATGGTGACTAGATGGTGACCAGGTGGTGACTAGATGGTGACCAGGTGGTGACCAGGTGGTGACCAGATGGTGACCAGATGGTGACCAGGTGGTGACTAGGTGGTGACCAGATGGTGACCAGGTGGTGACCAGATTGTGACCAGATGGTGACCAGGTGGTGACTAGATGGTGACCAGATGGTGACCAGGTGGTGACTAGGTGGTGACCAGATGGTGACCAGGTGGTGACCAGATTGTGACCAGATGGTGACTAGATGGTGACCAGGTGGTGACCAGATTGTGACCAGATGGTGACTAGATGGTGACCAGGTGGTGACCAGATGGTGACCAGGTGGTGACCAGATTGTGACCAGATGGTGACTAGATGGTGACCAGGTGGTGACCAGGTGGTGACCAGGTGGTGACTAGATGGTGACCAGGTGGTGACCAGGTGGTGACCAGATGGTGACCAGGTGGTGACCAGCTGGTGACCAGGTGGTGACTAGGTGGTGACCAGATGGTGACCAGGTGGTGACCAGATTGTGACCAGATGGTGACTAGATGGTGACCAGGTGGTGACTAGATGGTGACCAGGTGGTGACCAGGTGGTGACCAGATGGTGACTAGATGGTGACCAGGTGGTGACTAGATGGTGACCAGGTGGTGACCAGGTGGTGAACAGGTGGTGACCAGGTGGTGACTAGATGGTGACCAGGTGGTGACCAGGTTGTGACCAGATTGTGACTAGATGGTGACCAGACGGTGACTAGATGGTGACCAGGTGGTGACTAGATGGGAACTTTTCATATTTTGTATTCATAAACACCAGGTCAGAGTCATGAAGTTCCCCTGAAAAGCAGCAGATGAATCAACAGTCCATCTGTTCTGCCACATCTTAAGACATAAGATCAAAACCTTCTCACCAACTAGAAGGGAGCCGGTAAAAACTTTACTATTTAGTGTAAATTAATAAGGACATAGAATAGGATTGATAAAGTGTGATGTAATATGTGATGAATGTTCTCCATTAAAGTGTTTATTTTAAATGCGGTGATCCCATGTGATGGATGCTCCTAAAGCACAGCTGCTATACAAAGGGCAGAATTTAGAAATAAATTGTTTCCCATATTTCATAGATAAGAATTTATAAAAATTATTTTTCTGTAAAACGCTTCTGCAACTGAAATCATAAAGATAGAGAAAGAAATTGATAAAAACTGTTTCGCATTTATTTTTATTTATCCTGATCTGGAAAACTAACATTTATTCCAGTTTCCACTGAAGGTATAAAAAAATTATTAGCAGGGACAGAAAACGCAACAGTTAAATTTAACATGAGCTTGAAAATTAATAAATATGTTTTCTTTTTTATATTGTTTTGCTTTTTCTCTTGATTTAAACAGGTACAATTTTGTCAATGGAATAAAATGAATTACATCTAAAATAAGAAAAAACTCTTATACAGTCTTATTTCAAGGGCAAAACTAGAAATATTTCAGTAGATATGACAACGTACAATAATCTAAGGAGAATTCAGGCAACTTCAATATATACTACATATAGTTAAAGAATCTATTTTTAATATTAAATAGAAGCAGAATGATGAAATATTTCAAACGTTTATATTCAGAGCAGCAATTAGTCCTAAATCAGCGGCAATAAGCCGTATTTATAAATGACCTGTAGGTATGCAGCACTTTATCCAAGTCAGGAGAAATCAACACAGCGCTTTACGCTACATTCAGCCATTCACCCATTCACTGATGGTGCTGAGCTACATTGTAGCCACAGCTGCCCTGGGGCTCACTGATAGAAGCCAGGCTGCCGTACACTGGTGCCACCGGGCCGACCAACCGACAGAGAGACAAACAGTCAGTCAGTCAGTCAGTCAGTATCTTTTACCGTCTAAATTTCCTTCATATTAATATCTGTCAGCTTCTGTTCAGCTAACCTGGAGGTTTTACCATCAAGCATCTTCCCCAGAGTCATGTGACTCACCATCGCTGGCTGCAGTGGGAACCAGTGAGCGTGTTCAATAGAGCGAGTCGAAGCATTGCATTGTGGGCCTGCTTTGCAGGCTGTTAGCCGTTGCTCACTGGAGGGAAATAAACACACTTCACCTCCGAGTTTAGTAGAAACAGGATTTCTTTGGGGGAGATTGCGATTATGTTTCATGAGGCAGAATAATTTAACCGCGAGCTAAAGGATGAGTAAGAGCAACATCTTTAGCGACGCTGTAAAGAAAACCAGGCTAATATTACCTTCAGCATATTAACCAGACAGAATAATGTAAACTAGCAAACGTCCCACTGATTGGAAATCTCTATAAATCAGTTCTTTATTCTCCAGGTTTTGTTTTATATTGTTAAAACACTTTATAGTGTTTTATTTGTTCATTACATTTTAACTCTTCACTATTACTTTATTCTTAAACATTTTTCTATGGTCCACATTTCTGGACTATTATCTTTTTGCTGCTGGAAACACCAGAATTTCCCCATAGTTGGACAATAAAGAGATTTTCTATTCTATTCTAAGACTTCAGTTAAAGGTGCAGTGTGTAACAAAATATATTTTTTGTATGGCTAAAATAACGTCCTAGTTTAATAATTACTAAATATGTCTAATAAAGTCTCATAAATACCAGTGTTTGGTCCTGGGCTGGAGTTATCAGGGGGCGGGGCATCCAGTGGGAGGGGCCATCAGCATTTCTGATCAGAGAAAAAGGTTAAACTCTGTTTTTATAAGTTTTATCCGTATCTGAAAACTGTTCATCAGTGGAGGAGTTTAAATCAAGCAAACAACCGATGGATGATTCTGCTTTTTATTGCAGGAAGGACCTTAAATACTCTTTGAATGATGAGATGCAAGAAAAACAAACTAATAAAAAAATAACCATAAGAAAACTAAAACGGTGCAGTTATAACTAAACAGAAACCTTTTATGAGGGAGGTGATCTTCAGAACGGGCGGGGGGGGGGCTTTCTGCTGGAGGGGTCCGTTCCTTCAATAAAACAGTGAAGTTTATGTTAAATTGCAGAGGATGATTCCCTGCATCCAGAAAGAGCAGAATGTCTCTTATCAGCTTCCGTAGGAGGCTGACAGCGAGGCCCCAGTCTGAGGTGGATCATTCATTTCATGCAACACTAAGGCTGGTTTATAATCACAAACCAGGTGGTCTGCGTGTGTGAACACAGATATGCCCGGCCCCCTCCTCAGACACTCTGCTGCACCTCTCCCTAACTGTAGGTGAGCGCAGACAGGAGGCCTCTGATTGGTCAGATCTACATCCGCTCTACTCTATGCCTATTTCCTGTTTGGTTCTTTACCGGCTTGTTTTGTTTGTCTGGCCGCCATTGTGGAAAACGCCTGGTGAAGATGGAGCAGCTAGCAGAACGAGGTGCGCGAGAACGCTAGGACCCTTTTTCCACCTGGATCCCCGCTCTTTTTGGCCCTCATGTCCCTCCGTTGTCGGACAGACTTGCCCCCACTACCTCACCGCCTCGGCCGTATCTAGACCCACAGCTGGTTCCTGATTGGCCCGTTGTGGCGTGGAATAACAGCGCAGACCACGCTGCAATATTGGGCAGAAATCAACGATATCTGCGACACGCTCTGAAAATAAATCAATGTTGGCAGTTTATTTCTTTTCTCCTATTTAATAAAGAACAGCTAATCTGATTTTGCAGCCGTTAGAATCCTAAAACTGAGCTGATCTTAATCCAGGTTTATCTCTTTCCTTTCTTAAATATTAAGTTTATTGAATTGGGACATGAGTCCAAATTTAGTTAAACAGATATGAAAACATGAGTTGGTAAGATAATAATAAAAAAAAACTAAATCCTTTAATGTAAAGGACATTAAGATTTAAGAGTACTAATTCAAGATGCAAATACATGATGTAGGTTAGAGTAAAATAAATTAACTAAAAAAAACTATTGGCTATTTACTTGTTCTTATATTTCTTATATATATATATAAGATATTTGTTCTGCTAAAACAGAGAAAAGAGAGAAACGGGATATGGGGGGAAAAAGACTGCAAAAACTGATGATAATAAAAAGGAAACAATAACTTAAAGGAATAGTACACCCAAAACATGATTAGCCTTCATTTTCTACTCACCCCCATGCTGAACAACACTCTGGAGTACTTTTTTGATATCTCAAATGCATCTGGAGATCTGGGAGGCTTCTTGCTGTCTGCTGACATTCAAATAATGGAGGTCTATGGCGCCCGAGGCAGAAAGGTCCATAAAAGTCCACAAAAAACGTGTCAATATTCCTCCATACTGCTCGTCCAATGTATTCCAAGTGTCCTGAGTGGGTAGCGTCCAGAATTTACTCGAAACGAAGTCATTTAGAATGTTTTTAGAGCATAAACAGTAGTGTATAGGATTTCCTGAAAGCGCGTTCACGAGTCTACGGAAACCGGCAGACCAACCCAGCGCATTCAGCTCGGCAAAGAACTCATGCTCTTCCTCAACACTGAAGTCCTCAGACGTTTTTCTTTCGTTGTTTCTTTCTTTGCACAGGTAAACAGCATATTTCTTCTTCTACGCTTGCATTATCGGCAGAGCAGACGCTGAATGCGCACTTTCATCTGGTTTGGTCTGCCGGCTTCCGTAGACTCGTGAACGCGCTTTTAGGAAATCCTATACACTACTGTTTATGCTCTAAAAACATTCTAAATGACTTCGTTTCGAGTAAATTCTGGACGCTACCCACTCAGGACACTTGGAATACATTGGACGAGCAGTATGGAGGAATATTGACACGTTTTTTGTGGACTTTTATGGACCTTTCTGTCTCCTACGCCATAGACCTCCATTATTTGAATGTCAGCAGACAGCAAGAAGCCTCCCAGATCTCCAGATGCATTTGAGATATCAAAAAAGTACTCCAGAGTGTTGTTCAGCATGGGGGTGAGTAGAAAATGAAGGCTAATCATGTTTTGGGTGTACTATTCCTTTAATCTTCTGCCACTAAATAATGCTACTAACATAATCACAACAATGACCGTTATGAAAATAATTATTATTATTAATCAGAATAATGACAATTAATGAATTACACAAAATCATGCACTGATAGCAGATTCATTAAATGATCATACAAGTTTTAAATCCCATGAATATTACATGTAATCACACTGCAAAAACAGGATATGAATGGATAATAAAACGTTACGATTAAAACTATAAAGGTTTAAACTATGAGGCTTTAAACGCAGCAAAGAGCTCAGCTCAGCCTTTCCATCCAAACTCATAGTTTGATACATTTATGAGTTAAACATTTAATTCTTGTTACAAATAGATTCATGACAATTCAGGAAAAAATATGAAATCCAGGAGAATAAAACTACACACCCACACAAACACGTATATATATATATATATATATATATATATATATATATATATATATATATATATATATATATATATATTTGTAATAATGAATTAAATGAAGTAAATCTTGCCATCCAGCCCAGAAACATCCAATAACATAATTTCCATCTGTTAGAGAATAATGAGCAAACAAAGCGCCTGTAACTGTATTTCTCTTAATGTAAAATGCTAATGAGTTGACCTCCTGTCACCTCGCTCAGCGCCCATCGTCTGTTGCTAGGCGACGGCTCTGTGTAAAGCTGCCTGGGTCTAATGGTCAAAGATTATACAAACTGAATTTAAGCAATTTTTTTATTCAAGTTAAGATACTCACAAGGACACAGTTTATATTGTAAAATATTTCTCCATGAAAACTTTCTTACTTACTAATATTTAATTGTTACTAAAACCGGAATCGTTCCAAACACCGTTTACTCTATAAATAAAAGTGTATAACAAGGGAAAGGGTTTATATTTAATAAAATAAGTTTATCCATTTGGTAAATCGTGGTGAACATTGTCAGTCTTCCTCCTCAGAGTGTCTCATTCTAAAATAACTAAATAAAAACTAGGCTTGTTCTTGGTCGGTTCTATAAAACCTGGAACTCAACAAAATTTCTGACATTTGAATTGAAAAATCTTCCTGGATGGAAGAGAAACGTCTTCAAACCTGGAAACAAAGTCCAGAGGATTGATTTTAAACTTTTTTGGATCCATTTGGAAGCAGAAATATTTGAACTGAAACATTTAGACAGAATGAAATAGTATTAGTTAAAAAAAGTCCACAATGCAGGAACATAGACATATAGCTAGAGAGCATAAAATAAAAGGAGGATTATCAGCATGACTGACACGATATAAAGATTATTTTTATAATGTTTTTTTATAAACAGCAGCAGGCGTTGTTAATAACCACGTATTAAAAGGTGGGATGGTTTGTGTGTCAATGGACAGAAAGAATTATTCATATAAACCTTATTAATTGCTTTTGTCCCTCAGTTTTTCTTGACGTTGTTCCATATAAATCACAGTAATGTGTTAAACTGAATTATGCTCCTAGCTTGGTTTGCTGAGATCAAACTGGTTCGATGCAGGTAAGAAAAACTGGATCTTAAAACTTGTATTTTCCTGTCAGTGGGACGCTGGCTGCTTCCAGATGGAGAAGGACTGACTGACCAGACTAAGACTGAGATTAAATCAAGATTTGGGGCTTTACTACATTTGGCCAATTTTAAATGGTTTAATTTAAATGTTGCTGTTTTTTAGATGAAGCAAAATCTAAGTCAATAGGTCATTTTTATTCCTGCTGCCCATTCAGGATTAATTAGAAACGCTGTGGCTTTTATTCCACATTCCATATTTAGTTTACTGACCTGGAAGAAGACGAGATGCTTTGATTTCTTTCCACAGAAATTACAAGAAAAGGAGAAAAAGGACCAAGAGGTGCTTCCATCGACCAAACAGTCAATGACAGACAAGAAGATGATAAAATTGTTCATTAAACAAACACTTTTCCCCTCTGAGCCTCATTTTCTGCTGCAGCAACGTCAATCAGAGAGAAAATGAAATCTTTGCGACTCAAATTGAATTTGCACTGATGAAGGTCATTTGATTGAGCAAGAAGAGCAGATTAATTGATTCGGATTGTTCTGCACCTTATTTCTTTCTCCTCCTGCTGCACAGACCCTCTGCCTGATCAGACCTCCAGTATTTCTAAACAGTCTCTGATTTATAAACACAGACGGTCTCTGGAACGGAGCATCTGGCATCAGAAGCAGAAAACTGCAAACTTTACTTTATTTACTCTGCTTCCATCGTTCAAAGGGAAACTGTGGCGAGGAACGATGCCGTGCAAACGGATGTGCCAAAACCAAAAAAATACATATTCTAAAGTGCTTTATTTTGTTTAATAGTTAAAAAGTTTACTAAATATAAACTAGTAGACAGAGTAACAGCGATAAACAGTATATTTTATGTCATTTATAAAGTTTTATGCAGTTATGTTGATTAATCTGAGGGATGAGGTCCCTCCTCTGCTTCCTGGGTCATTTTTTTATTTTTATTGGGATTATTTTAACATAACTGATCATTATCTGAACTGATGAAATTATTAAATTACCCTTTAAAACCCACCAGTGGAACCTAAGTGGGGGGGTAATAATTCAGAATGCATAAAATGCATAATGCACATTTTTAAGTTCCAAACCCTACAGCTCTGGAACTGTTACAGAAAGAGGTCTGGAATTTTCTGCATCTGTGGTTGAGATGATGTAGAACAAATTTAATACAATAAAACCTGCTTTTTTTTAAAAAGAATGTTTTTATTACTGCTGTTCAAAAAAGACTGATCTTTTCAGAGAATAAAAAAACAAAACAACTTTGAGTCATGTTTAAACTGATGCAGGTTGGTCTGTGTTCTACTCACTAAATTTTAATTTATATATTAGTAAAGAAGAGGATGTTACCTTTTAAATGATGTATTGCACATATAATCTGGGCTTATGGTTCCTAAGTTATTTGCTTTTCCATTTGGGTACGCAGAATAGACGAGGATTACCCAAAATGAGGTGGATATTAAGAGGTTAAAGCAAAAACAATAATCAAATAAAAATCTTGGTCGCAGTGAAACTACCAAAAAAAAAAAACTTCTATAAATTCCAACTAAAACTTTTGAGAAACCAAAAAAACGACTCAGTGAAGAAAAACATAATTTTACATATTTGCATTTTTCTAATTAGTTCAAGTTATAAAAGATCCCTAAAATATATTTAAAAACAAAATCCGGACGTTGAAGATGTTACTTTGATCTTTGTGTGAAGAAATGTAAAGAAAACACTTTAAGAATCTAAGTTCAATGTTCTGAGCTTTTTCCTGAGTTACTGACCATAGATGCTGCAAATATTTAAAAAGCAGCAGATTTTCATTAAACATGAAACCAGAAAATTAACGTTTATATCCTTGATTAAAGCTCAAAGAAAATGTAAAAACTCTGAAAAGGATGTGAGCTCCAGGACAGAAATAAATGTTTAGATGAACAGCGAGGAGCCACTGATAAATGCACTCTTAGCACAAGAGGAAAGATGTTTGAAAGCGTCTGAAATGACTCTGCTCACTCAAACGGCTCACTGGGGTCGTCCTTCTGCAGCTCTGCAGGGATGGGGATCCGTTTGTAGTACATTTCCCAGTCGAAAGCCCCTCGCATGGCATCGCCCGCCTGCGTTTCATAGCCAAAGTTGTCGTGGTCGATGACGTCGATCATCGGGCAAACGATGGTCTTCCTGTTCTGGGCGATTCGGTCTAAAGAGGCATAAAAAAAAGCAGCGTTAAAAGCAATAGCCTGACTTTTTGCTTTTAGAGATTTCTTCTCTCAGACTGTAAATGTCTGGGAGTTTCTAGAAAGTCTCTACTGTCACAAACACCTAAATACAATGAAAACCATTAAACTAATCTTAGAATAATCAATTATTTCAGATAGAAAAACACCATTTGGTTCCTTTATTTTATTGCAGCAGACAGACTTTATCAGATAGAAACAGCTTTTCCTCTGAGTGTATCTGAGCAGGGGAGTAAAAACCTTTAGAAACTAGAAGTAGGTCCATTCACCTTCTAATGAAGAACTCAGGATTCCCACAGCTTGGAAAAAATTCCTGGCAAATGAAAGATGTATGAAGCCTTGAGGTATGGATTGTGAAACTGATGTGACAGAGCCTAAAACTTTCATCCTTTTTCACTAAAACACTCAGAATCTCTAAACAGAGTCGCTCTATTTTCACCTCTTCTTCAGCTCAGACTTTATAGACAAAATAAAAGCACTTTTTCAAACAAACCTTCCTAAATCACCTCATTTAAAATAGTGACTATTCCAGGGTTCCTACAGCATAAGGCGAGTTAAATTCAAGACTTTAAGACTTTTAATGCCACTTGAAAGAAAAATTTAAGACCAAATTTACAAGAACCAATAATGGCAAGATGTTATTTAAAAAAAAAAAAAAAAAAAATTTTTTTTTATCTATTTTATTTAGATTACAAAAATAAATTGTAATAAAAATAATCCTATTTATGATGTTTTAAAAATTAAGACCTACGAAAGACTGATTTAAGACATTTTAATACCAATTAAGGCCTTAATTTTATTTTTGAAGAATTCAATGCCTTTTAAGACTTTTCAAGGACCCGCGGGAACCATGAATTAAACGATCAAAAAAGAACAGATTTTATTTTAGCAACAGGAAAAAAGCGTTTATTGCAAAATGAACCACATATTTTATTAACCATAAATAACATCAGAAAGCAGAAATATCAGCGAGCTGCACTGATGGCTGTAATATGAGACCCTGAGAATAAAAAGATATAAAAGCTTCACTCAGATTCTTTAAAGATGTGGAGAGAAGATCATTTCCAGCAGTCAATAACACCAAGTAGCTGTTCTCTGGCTGATTGTCTCATCATTGCAGAGGAATAGTCAAATGTTTGCCGGGGGCCAGAACGGGCGACATCAAATCCTACCTGAAACTGCTGGCTAAGGATAAGGTTAAATACAGTAAGATTGTTATTCACGCTGGTGGTAATGACACCCGGTTACGCCGATCGGAGGTCACTAAAATTAGTGTTGCTTCGGTGTGTAAGTTTGCCAAAAAAATGTCGGACTCCGTAATTTTCTCTGGTCCCCTCCCTGATCTGACCAGTGATGACATGTTTAGCCGCATGTCGTCATTCAACCGCTGGTTGTCTAGGTGGTGCCCTGAAAACAACGTGGGCTACATTAATAATTGGCAATCCTTTTGGGGAAAGCCTGGTCTGATTCGGAGAGACGGCATCCATCCCACTTTGGATGGTGCAGCTCTTCTTTCTAGGAATCTGGCCACATTTATTAGTCCTCCAAAACCCTGACCACCCAGGGTGCAGACCAGGAAGCAGAGTTGTAGTTTAACACACATCTCTGCAGCTTCTCTACTGTTACCCACTCTTTACTCCATCCAGACAGTGTCTTGCCCACGACCAAAATCTAATAAATTAGCAAAGATTCCCAAAGGAGTAAATCATGATAATCTAATTAAAATCAAAATAACTCCAATTGGGGAAAAAGTTAAAACAATTAAATGCGGTCTGTTTAACATAAGATCGCTTTCCTCTAAAAGTCTACTAGTTAATGACTTGATTTGTGATAATCACATTGACTTGTTTTGCCTTACAGAAACCTGGCTGCAGCAAGAGGATTATGTGAGCATAAATGAGGCAACTCCTTCAAGCTATTTAAATTTTCACATCCCCAGAAGTTCTGGGCGAGGAGGAGGAGTAGCAACAATCTTCCAGTCTGACTTACTGATTACTCTCAAAACAATTAATACCTACAACTCTTTTGAACATTTAACCCTTAATTTCCCTGATCCAAATTTCAAGGCAAGAAAACCTCTTCTTTTTGTAACTTTGTATCGTCCACCAGGTCCTTACTCTGAATTTTTAGATGAGTTTTCAGAGTTCCTTTCTGATTTGGTATTAAATACTGACAGGGTCATCATAGTGGGAGATTTTAACATCCATGCTGACATTGAAGGCGATAGCTTAAGAGCAGCCTTTAATGCTATCTTAGACACTATTGGCTTTGTTCAAAATGTGAATAGTCCCACGCATTCTCATCTTCATACTTTGGATCTTGTGCTGACATACGGCATAGAATGTGAAGAAATAACAGTATTTCCTCACAACCCTGTCCTCTCTGACCACTTTCTAATAACCTTCAGGATTACTTTAACAGAGTTCTCCTCCCCCAAAAGAAGGTTCAATTTTAGTAGATCTTTATCAGATAGTGCAGTTATAAATTTTAAAGAATCTGCTTCACTTTCTCTCTGCTCTGTGTCACTGAGCAGTGCTGCAGAGTGCAAAAGCTTAGCTTATTCCCCTTCACAGGTTGATGATTTTGTTGATGGGGTTGCTAGTTCTCTGCGTATTGCCTTAGACAACGCAGCTCCTTTGAAAATGAAAACCGTTAAAAATAGAAAGCTTGCTCCTTGGTTTAATGCAGAGCTGCGTACTTTGAAGCAAAATGCTAGGAAACTGGAGAGAAAATATCGCTCCACAGGCCTGCGAGAGTCCTTCCTAGTCTGGAAAAATGGTTTACTGCTGTATAAGAGGACCCTTTGTAAAGCAAGAGCAGCATACTTCTCCTCATTAATAGAGGAGAATAAGAATAATCCTAGATTTCTTTTTAATACAGTTGCCAAACTCACCCAGAGCCATAGCTCTGTTGAACCGTCCATTCCACCTGCTCTTAGCAGCAATGATTTTATGGGATTCTTGACCGTCTCTTGACCCAGATGACTTGGTCAATTATAGACCTATATCCAATCTTCCTTTCTTATCCAAAATTCTTGAGAAAGTAGTTGCCAAACAAGTTTGCGATCACTTCCACCATAATGAACTTTTTGAAGAGTTTCAGTCTGGCTTTAGAGCTCATCATAGCACTGAAACAGCTCTGGTGAAAGTCACTAATGATATTCTCATGGCCTCAGATAATGGACTTGTATCTGTGCTCGTCCTGTTGGATCTTAGTGCTGCATTTGATACAGTTGACCATAATATTCTTTTAGAAAGACTTGAATATTTTGTTGGAATTAAAGGAACAGCACTAGACTGGTTTAAATCTTATCTATCTGATCGAATTCAGTTTGTTCATGTTAATGATAGATCTTCAACACGCTCAAAGGTTACCTGTGGAGTACCACAGGGATCAGTGCTAGGACCAATTCTCTTTACTTTATACATGCTCCCAATTGGTAGAATTATTAGACAGCATGGGATTAATTTCCACTGTTATGCTGATGATACCCAGCTATATCTGTCTATAAATCCAGATGAAGCTAACCCATTACATAGATTACAGGCATGTCTTGAAGACATAAAAACCTGGATGACTCTTAACTTTCTGCTTCTGAATGCAGACAAAACAGAAGTTATAGTCTTTGGACCAGAGTCTCTGAAAAAGAAACTGATTAGCCAGTCACTTCATTTGGATGGGATTAAACTGATTTCAGATAATAAAGTAAAAAATCTTGGTGTTATTTTTGATCAGGACCTGTCATTTAAATCCCATATCAAAGAGGTTTCTAGAATTTCCTTCTTTCATCTGAGGAACATTGCAAAAATTAGAAATATCCTGTCCAGGGGTGATGCTGAGAAACTAGTCCATGCATTTGTTACTTCAAGGCTGGACTATTGTAATTCTTTACTATCAGGAAGTCCACAAACTGTAGTTAAAAGCCTTCAGCTGATCCAAAATGCTGCAGCCAGAGTTCTAATGAAAATAAAAAAGAGAGATCATATCTCTCCTATCCTGGCTTCTCTTCATTGGCTTCCTGTTAAATCAAGAATAGAATTTAAAATCCTTCTTCTCACATATAAAGCCTTAAATGGCCAAGCTCCATCTGATATCAGAGATCTGATTGTTCCTTATGTTCCTAACAGAGCACTTCGCTCTCAATCTGCAGGTTTACTAATCGTTCCTAGAATTTCTAAAAGTAGAATGGGAGGCAGATCTTTTAGTTATCAGGCTCCTCTCCTGTGGAACCAACTACCAGTTTTAGTCCGTGAGGCAGACACCCTGTCTACTTTTAAGGCTAGGCTTAAAACTTTCATTTTTGATAAAGCTTATAGTTAGGGTGGCTCAGGTTATCCTGAGCTATCTCTATAGTTATGCTGCTATAGGCTTAGACTGCTGGAGGACATAGGGACCCCCATTTAATCATTCTGCTTCATTCTCTCTCTGTTCTCCTATTCTGCAGAATCTGTTAGTTCAATCTCTAACCTTCTGCTCTCTCTGCTTTTCCTCAGAGTAGCTTTGCCTCGTCTGTTCCTGTTTGGTTGTGACGTCATCCTGGAAAAAAAACATCAGCTGTGCTGCTTCTATCAACACCCTTGTTAATACATGTTGGAGATCGGCCTGTTTTCCAGTGTGGTCCTGTTTCTCTGACCGTGACTGAGTGGATGTGCTCTCTTCGTCCTCTGGAATGGGAGCTGCCTTGGAGCTCGTCTGCCTGGCTGTGTGTTTCCTGGACGGGGCCGCCTTTTACAGCTGCTTTTTGTATCTCTGCTTCTGTCTCCTTGAACCCCAGTGGGCCTCAGCAGATGGCCGCTCACACTGAGCCTGGTTCTGCTGGAGGTTTCTTCCTGTTAAAAGGGAGTTTTTCCTCTCCACTGTCGCTACAAGCATGCTTAGTGTGGGGGATTGTATTTGAGTCAATGCAATCAACTGGTTTTCCTTAGATAGAAAACTTTGTATCAATTTGACTGTATGATCTGGTTGAACTGTAAAGTGCCTTGAGATGACATGTGTTGTGAATTTGGCGCTATATAAATAAACTGAATTGAAATTGAATTGAATCATCTTTTCTTCTGCAGAAGCAACTGAATGTGTTTTAATCAGGCCTCTTATTGCAGCAGCACTGAGTCACATGGGAGCAGCTTTCCATAAAAACAACATTTATACTCATCAAGTTTGTTTGGTGCGACATTCTTTCAGTTATAAAGCAATTGAAAAATGAGGTGTAACACAGGTGAACCACAGTCGCTCCACTGAGCAGACATGGAGAGAACAGAAACCAGGAAACGGAGGAAAACTGAGGCTCTGCTGCATCCAGCGCCTCAGTCAGACTTTTTATTTCTAATTTTGGAACAGACAGACGATGCATCCTGAAAAGATGAAGGAGCATAGCTGCAGCAGCGCTGCCAAGCAACAGCCAGTAGATCAGGTATGAATTCAGCGCTTCATTCGCCGCCACGGCGGCTCCACGGCGAAGCTCCTCTTCTTCATCTGAACTAGTTTGCATTCATAGCAGAAGCAAAGCTAGAGGAGAAGCGGCCTGGATGCTCCTCTGCGCCTCTTTCAGGATGTTTACCCGCCCCGTCCTATTGGGATGAGGCCCAGGGGGGCGTTCACCAAACACTGGGGGTTTATGTCTACTGGCTGCCTTCTGCACAGCGCAGGCTCCCAGGGAGACGGTGGAGGGACAGGGAGGAAGATGGCTACTACTGAGACCCACAGAAAGACAACTGGCTGAAGAGAGAAAGTTCCACCAACATATTTAGTCTATAGATAAATCAGCCAACATCTATACAGTATAATTAGATAAGAACATTAAAACGGTATAGAGATAAAGGCCAAACTATAGAACAAATAAATCAGTACAAATGTCCACCTGTTAGAACATCAATAAATGCAAAATAAAATGATGCAACTTCAAGAAAACAAACCTTTAACAGAAAGAAATGGAGCGTTTATCTCTCAGCAGAAACAATGCTTATAAAATGAGAGAACGTTCTCATTTAAAGCGATTGGTTGATCATTTTTCAGTAAATTCAGATAAATGACGTTTTGCTCACCAAGCATAGGAGGCAGCCAGTTGACATTAGCCTCACAGTGAGAGTCCAGGAAGGTGATGACCTCGCCTACGGCGGCGGCGGCTCCCAGCAGCCGAGTCCTGATCAGCCCCTCCCTCTTCTTGGTCCTCAGGATGCGAACCTTTGGCAGCCGTACCATGTATTCCTCTAACGCCACTTTAAGGTGCTCTGAAAGGAAAACACAATGACTTAGATTACGGCTTATTGATACCGACTGACACAAACAGAGATGCTTTAAATAACTTTCATTCCAAATAAAAGTTAAAATCAATCTACCGGACTTTGTTTCCAAGTTTTAAGACGTTTCTCTTCCATCCAGGAAGATTTTTCAGTTCAAAATGTCAGAAATAGTGTTTAGTTCCAGGTTTTATCCAGCAGCCCAACAAAGCCTGGTTTTAGTTTAGAAAACATGCAAATAGAAACGGATGAACGGGTCCCCCCCTTTGGAATGGGGGTCGTTTAGCTTCTTTGTTAGCCTGCAATGCCCCATACCTGTCTATGTCTCTGAAAGGGGGGGCGTTAGAGGGAATAGTTGGCCTGGCTGAATAGGTGAGGTCTTGGTTGGTTTTTCTTTCTCAGCACAGACGGCTTCCTTCACGCCCTAAATCGCCGTCCTACATGCCTTCACCAAGCAGGATCAGAAGGAAACCATTAGCGTTGTGATGAAGCAGTAGATCTTTGCCACGAGCTGCAGAACGAGATGTTCTCCTTCAGGCCGAAACATCATAACACCATCAGCCTAAAGGACAAACTGACTTCTCTCACGTTTCAGCAATTTGTTACTTTACTGCAGTCATTACACCAAATTTCCCCCTCAAGGGTCAGAGTCCGACTGTGAGCGATAAAATAAAGGATTAAATCAACCTCGTCTAACATGTGAAGCTATAAACCTGCTGGCAGAAATCAGGATCCCACCAGAAATGAGGAGAGTCATCATCTCAGCAGAATGCACCGCAGGGGGGAGGCTGCTCCCTAAGATAACCTCTTTTCTTTATTTAACACAACATGATCCAAAGGTTTATTTAAGTCTGACCTGAAGGTCTGATGGATGATTTCCATCTTTTCCCTCCTTAAAAACCTGCTAAAACTTTAAGGAAACGTTCTGCTGTTCAAACAGCAAATCTGCTGAAACCTCGCAGAAGATAAAGGAAATAAAAAACTGCATCAATCAAACAAAAGCAGAAATGCACTTTTCATTTCTTCAGTGCTGTGTGTCTGTGACAGGTCACTGCGGCGGCCGTCGAGTCATTCTGACAGGTCAATAGAAAGATGAAGTGAAATCTAAAGACGCGTTTCTATTCGCCATCTGACTGCTGTCATGGCTGCCGTTCAGACCCGGATCCATCATTCCGTCCGCCAGCCATCTGACTCCATCCATTATTCGCTTCAGTTTCTATTCCAAACATCCTGCTGAAAGGAATGCGCCTTTAATTCTGCTTTATTTGGCAAAAGTCTGGAAGAGACAGCATGTGGAAAAAGCCAGGAATACTTTCATACAAACAGATTGGTTCATCATAGATAAACACAAAGCAGATGCAACTAAAGGAGAAAAAAAAAACACTTCTCCCCACCTGAAAATAATGCTGAGTCAGCAGTGTCCTATAATCCATCTGTTTATTGGAATAAACTGTTTATCTCCGTCCAAAGCTGCTCTGGCTGCTTCATCATCTTCCCTTCATCTAACAGTTAAACAGCCTGTAAAATAATTCACTCTTATTGTTTTTAAATTTTA
>NW_024038156.1:172500-190928 GCF_016077235.1 Cyprinodon tularosa | reverse complement strand
AAATCCATTTCTCCGTGGTTATTGTGGTTATCCTGGTTCCCGGGGGTTCTCTGGGTTTTCCCTTGTTCTCCTGGTTCTCCGTGGTTCTCCGTGGTTCTCCGTGGTTCTCTGTGGTTCTCTGTGGTTCTCCTTGATTCTCCGTGGTTATCCGTGATTCTCCGTGGTTCTCCGTGGTTTTCTGTGGTTATCCGTGGTTCTCCGTGGTTCTCTGTGGTTCTCTGTGGTTCTCCTTGATTCTCCGTGGTTATCCGTGATTCTCCGTGGTTTTCTGTGGTTATCCATGGTTCTCCGTGGTTATCTGTGGTTATCCGTGGTTCTCCGTGGTTCTCTGTGGTTCTCCTTGATTCTCCGTGGTTCTCCGTGGTTATCCGTGGTTCTCCGTGGTTCTCCGTGGTTCTCTGTGGTTATCCGTGATTCTCCGTGGTTCTCTGTGGTTATCCGTGATTCTCCGTGGTTTTCTGTGGTTCTCCGTGGTTCTCCGTGGTTTTCTGTGGTTCTCCGTGGTTCTCCGTGGTTCTCTGTGGTTCTCCGTGGTTCTCTGTGGTTTTCCGTGGTTCTCCGTGGTTCTCTGTGGTTCTCCGTGGTTCTCTGTGGTTCTCCGTGGTTCTCCGTGATTCTCCGTGGTTCTCCGTGATTCTCCGTGGTTCTCCGTGGTTCTCCGTGGTTCTCCGTGATTCTCCGTGGTTCTCCGTGATTCTCCGTGGTTCTCCGTGGTTCTCCGTGGTTCTCTGTGGTTCTCTGTGGTTCTCCGTGGTTCTCTGTGGTTCTCCGTGGTTCTCCGTGGTTCTCCGTGGTTCTCCGTGGTTCTCCGTGGTTCTCCGTGGTTCTCCGTGGTTCTCTGTGGTTCTCCGTGGTTCTCCGTGGTTCTCTGTGGTTCTCCGTGGTTCTCCCTGGTTCTCCGTGGTTCTCCGTGGTTCTCCGTGGTTCTCTGTGGTTCTCCGTGGTTCTCCTTGATTCTCCATGGTTATACGTGATTCTCCGTGGTTTTCTGTGGTTATCCATGGTTCTCCGTGGTTATCCGTGGTTATCCGTGGTTCTCCGTGGTTCTCTGTGGTTCTCCTTGATTCTCCGTGGTTCTCCGTGGTTATCCGTGGTTCTCCGTGGTTCTCTGTGATTCTCCGTGGTTATCCGTGGTTCTCCGTGGTTCTCTGTGGTTATCCGTGATTCTCCGTGGTTCTCTGTGGTTATCCGTGATTCTCCGTGGTTCTCTTTGGTTATCCGTGGTTTTCTGTGGTTATCCATGGTTCTCCGTGGTTATCTGTGGTTATCCGTGGTTCTCCGTGGTTCTCTGTGGTTCTCCTTGATTCTCCGTGGTTCTCTGTGGTTATCCGTGGTTCTCCGTGGTTCTCTGTGATTCTCCGTGGTTATCCGTGGTTCTCCGTGGTTCTCCGTGGTTCTCTGTGGTTATCCGTGATTCTCCGTGGTTCTCTGTGGTTATCCGTGATTCTCCGTGGTTCTCTGTGGTTATCCGTGGTTTTCTGTGGTTATCCATGGTTCTCCGTGGTTATCTGTGGTTATCCGTGGTTCTCCGTGGTTCTCTGTGGTTCTCCTTGATTCTCCGTGGTTCTCCGTGGTTATCCGTGGTTCTCCGTGGTTCTCTGTGGTTCTCCGTGGTTCTCCGTGGTTCTCTGTGGTTCTCCTTGATTCTCCGTGGTTCTCCGTGGTTATCCGTGGTTCTCCGTGGTTCTCTGTGATTCTCCGTGGTTATCCGTGGTTCTCCGTGGTTATCCGTGATTCTCCGTGGTTCTCCGTGGTTCTCTGTGGTTCTCTGTGGTTCTCTGTGGTTCTCTGTGGTTCTCCGTGGTTCTCTGTGGTTCTCCGTGGTTCTCTGTGGTTCTCCGTGGTTCTCCGTGGTTCTCTGTGGTTCTCCGTGGTTCTCTGTGGTTCTCCGTGGTTCTCTGTGGTTCTCCGTGGTTCTCTGTGGTTCTCCGTGGTTCTCTGTGGTTCTCCGTGGTTCTCTGTCAGCTGTAGATTCCGGATCTTAGCTTTTTTCATTCAGAGCTACTCTCTTATTGTCTTTCATTTCTAACTGAAGCAGGAATCTGCTGAAGCTGTCGGGACCCCGGACCTCCTGAGCCACGCAGCTTAGCTTCCCGCCTTCTAGCGGTAAAAACGCAGAAGTCCGTCTCTTCCCTGCGTCCGTTCTCCCCACTGTGGAGTCATTGGGAGGTTTTCTGTCGTTCGGTTTTATGCTGTAGCCGAGTTTCACGGGATGCCTCAGAATATCCAGAGGACTCATCACTGCATGGTTTGAGCCGCCGTAGAGCTAACCATCATGCTAACTTATTCAACTTATTTACTGATAGTAAAGAATTACAATAGTCCAGCCTTGAAGTAATAAATGCATGGACTAGTTTCTCAGCATCACCCCTGGACAGGAGATTGCTCATTTTTGCAATATTCCCCAGATGAAAGAAGGAAATTCTAGAAACCTCTTTGATATGGGATTTAAATGACAGGTCCTGATCAAAAATAACACCAAGATTTTTACTTTATTATCTGAAATCAGTTTAATCCAAATGAAGTGACTGACTAATCAGTTTTCTTCTTCTATGCAGATGATTGTTTGATCTATCGGCCTTTAAAACAGAAAGACATGTCCTCCATCTTTGTTCTCTGGGGCTGCTTGCATGTAGAAAGATAACTGAGGTCATGTTTTGGAGCCAATGAGGCAGCAGAGTTAAAGTTCTGTTATTAAATAAGGTAATTTTCCCGTTAATTCAGCTGCTGATGCATGACTCCATGATTAAACAACCTTTATAAAGTGGCATAAGCCAAATGCATGAACCATCTGTTAGCCTCGGGGGAAGTGTTTGCTAAAGGGATAGACATTCATCACAATTCTTCAACGTGATTGGTTGAATCACCAAGTGTTTCATGTCTCCCATGTTGAGCTTTAGCCAATCACAGCAGCAGTAAAATCTCTTCCATCCACAAAGGAAAACATGCCGTCCTTTTGCTCGTTTATCAGAAACAACTAGAAGGTATTCCAGCCCGAAGCGGCCATGTTTGTTCTGCTTCAGCCTTCCTGCGTTTCATCGGTCCCAAACATTTGGTAGTCGAGTCTTTATGCTTCTGTTGGCTTCTGGCTACATGTAATAAATCCCACAACTATTATCTTGCTTAGAAGGTTATGGTTGTTTTTAGGACGTTTTATCAGGTAACTTAGGAATATTCGTGACCATCTAGCCCGTTCCATTGGTGGGTTTGGAATAATCCCTCCTAACAGCAGCAGTTTCACAGGACTTGGATTTTAAGGAGGCTGAACTCGGCCAGGACTCGTGTAGCAGACCTGGTTAACATGCCTTAATATTAGTTCTACTTCCTGTAACTTTATGTTCTTCCTCTGTGTTCTCCTCTCATCTTCACCATCCTTCCTACATTGGAGGCAGTGAAAGCGGCCGCAGCACCCCCAGCTTATCCACTTACTCTGATGGAAAATCCCCGTCATCTACTTCTACGTACGTGGCTGCTCCTCGCCATTTCCACATACCAGGTAAGTTTTAGCCGCTCTGCTTCAAACTGGGCTCCTGTCCCCCTGGTGGGCAGAGCTGACTAGGAGCCGCTGCCATGTGCTTCTAGACAGGGTCCAGCAGGGCCCACTAGGGTCCAGCAGGGATCAGCAGGGACTAGCAGGGACCAGTAGGGTCCAACAGCGGCCAGTAGGGTCCAGCAGCAGCCAGTAGGGTCCAGCAGCGGCCAGTAGAGTCCAGCAGGGGCCAGTAGGGTCCAGCAGAGGCCAGTAGGGGCCAGTAGTGTCCAGCGGGGGCCAGCAGGGTCCAGTAGGGTCCAACAGCGGCCATTAGGGTATAGTAGCGGCCAGTAGAGTCCAGCAGGGGCCAGTAGAGTGCAGCAGAGGCCAGTAGGGTCCAGCAGAGGCCAGTAGAGTCCAGCAGAGGCCAGTAGGGTCCAGCAGAGGCCAGTAGGGTCCAGCAGAGGCCAGGAGAGTCCAGCAGGGGCCAGTAGAGTGCAGCAGAGGCCAGTAGGGTCCAGCAGAGGCCAGTAGAGTCCAGCAGGGGCCAGTAGAGTCCAGCAGAGGCCAGTAGGGTCCAGCAGAGGCCAGTAGGGTCCAGCAGAGACCAGTAGAGTCCAGCAGAGGCCAGTAGAGTCCAGCAGAGGCCAGTAGGGTCCAGCAGAGGCCAGTAGAGTCCAGCAGAGGCCAGTAGAGTGCAGCAGAGGCCAGTAGAGTCCAGCAGGGGCCAGTAGAGTCCAGCAGAGGCCAGTAGGGTCCAGCAGAGGCCAGTAGGTTCCAGCAGAGGCCAGTAGAGTCCAGCAGAGGCCAGTAGAGTCCAGCAGAGGCCAGTAGGTTCCAGCAGAGGCCAGTAGAGTCCAGCAGAGGCCAGTAGGGTCCAGCAGAGGCCAGTAGGGTCCAGCAGAGGCCAGTAGGTTCCAGCAGAGGCCAGTAGGGTCCAGCAGAGGCCAGTAGAGTCCAGCAGAGGCCAGTAGAGTCCAGCAGAGGCCAGTAGAGTCCAGCAGAGGCCAGCAGTTCTTTTAGGACCCTGAAAGTTTCAGTCTTATTTTATTGAATAAAGATTAAAACCTGTAAAACCAGGAAATCTGGTTTTAGGTGCAAAACGTAATCAGGACGTTCCAGACGGTTAAAATCGGCCAATCAATGAGCTCCAGAGGGATCGGCCAATCACTGAGCTCCAGAGGGATCGGCCAATCACTGAGCTCCAGAAGTTCAGGAAATGGAATCGCTGCTTTTCCTCTGTTCCCCCATGAAAATATGACTGACCTTTGACCCAATGGTGAATCAGTCTAAAGATGGCCGCACTCTGAGCGCTCTGCCCTCTAGTGGTCAGTTAGTGTCAATAGAGGAATATTATCATCAGGGTCACATTAACATGAAGCATCAGTTTATTCTATTGAGCTGAAACCTCCTGGATGATCTGCCCCCCCCCCCCGCTGAAATGTTCCTGTTCCTGGGGACAGCGCCCCCTATCTGCTCCAGAGGCTCCTCATCCATCACTCCTCAGGATCTTCCAGAGACAGATGTTTTCTCTAACAGGCTGCATGAAGATGAAGCCCCCCCCCCCTTATGTTCATCCTTCAATAAAATGCTGACTCGTGCTTCTTTTTCTCCATTCTCTCTCCCGCCCTTTACCCCCCCACCCCCACTTCCCCATGCTGGCTTCCTCCATCTTTTCTCTGCTCCATCTTCAGAGACTATGGTCAAAGATAATATCTATAGAAAGCCCCCCATCTACAGACAGCATGGTACAGTCCACTCTAACTCTCTGGTCTGGTCTCTGCACGATGTGTTGCATGTCGGCCATCTTGTTTCCCCCATGGTTCTCCTCTGGTTTAAGTGGCTCCCTTTGTTGAGGTGTCCTTCATGCTCTGATCGAGGAAACGGGGTTCTGTAAAAGAGCGACGCAGCTTTATGCTGATACTTCATGAGCACAGACTCCATCTGAAGGGAACCAAAGCTGCCTCCTCAATCTATAACAGGGTGGTGGCAGCATCATGCTGGGGGTGGCTGTTCTCTGCTGGTTGGAGTTGATGGTTAGATGCTGGAGGAGAATAGATGGAGGTTGACCTTCCAGCAGGAGGTGGAAGGGTTAGAATGGCCTAAAAACTTCCGTCTATTTAATCTGAGCTGCTTATTGAACCTCCAGTGTTGAGCTAAAACCATCACTTCCATCAAATCTACCGTTTTCTCAATCTAGTTATAGAAATCAGATAGTTGCTGTTTCTGGTGGAAAGTTGGAGGGTTGACAGGAATCTCCATGACAACCTGATGTCGGGTTGAACGGAGCTCTAAAGTTCCTCCAGCCACGTTTCCGTCGCTCAGAGCAGACCGGTTCATCTGTCCTCCATTAACCTCCGAATCACGCATGCTAGCATCCGTCTCAGCGGCTCATTGGTCGGGTTGGAGGCCCGGCTGTGACCCTCGCTGACCTCTTCACTGTCTCATTGTTCAATGTTCTGCTGTATGGCTGGTTGCTGCAGCTGGTCTGAAGCTGTTTTCTCAGGAAGAAGAGGGAAGAAAACTCTGTCCTCTAAGGAAAAACCACGCATCCAAAAAGGATTTCTTTATCTCTTTATATTTGTGTAATTGTTATAAATCTAAATTCTGGGGAGTTTTCTTTAGAGCAACCATCAGACCCAAACGCGTGGCCATCAAACCCCCGCAGCAAAGATCCCTCAAAGATTTGCATTTATTTCTACCTTCGTGTCGGAGACGTTCCTGCTCCTCATTCAGAAGCTTAACGACCTTCAAGCTCCTGTCAGCTAAACACTCTGATTGGTCCCACCCCCCCGAAATCTGCCCTGTTCCTTAAGTTGAGTGGAAACGTTTCCAAAAGTAAAACACTAAACTGCCCAGAAGGATGGAGGGTTGGAGGGTTAGGGCTGTTCTGAAACTTTTAACCCTTTAACTGCAGAACGCCATCAAGCTTCTCCGATAGCAGGACGAGCCCCTCCCCATTAGATTCACCAACATTCAACGTTTGGTCTCAGAAATTCATGGATTCATCCATCAGCTTCACTTTGTCCAGGTCTGGTTCCAGGAGGGAAGCCTGGATGTCTGAGGGACGGAAGAACTCGTCTTACATGCAGAAGTCACTAATGTGGCTCTGAAGCACATCACTGTAGAAATGTTGGTTACCCAGAATGCATCTCTCAATCGCCTTAACTTCTCTACCTCCGTCTCTCAATGATCCATCCTGTCTCAACAAAGGAAGCTAATTGTAATTTTATGTATATAGGATCTTTTTCTCAGCCTGGATCCATTTCTAACGACCAAAGATGGGAGTCAGAAAATCATGACTCAGCTGTTTTTTTTTTCAAAACACACCATGAAGAAACTCAACCTGCTACCAAAGACCTGGAAGACCTACAGAAACTTGACCCTCAATGCTGACTGAAGGAGCAAACTGGGAACCAGACTTTGGAGACCAGACCCCTCCCTGGAAGAGGATGGCTCCAGGATTTCCTCCAAACCCAGACCAAGTCCTCCTCTGGTGTCCAGGTGGTCCGGATGGGATACTGGTTCCCAGGATAGGCCCACTGGACTGCGGGGGCATGGTTTAGTGTCACCCCTTGAAGCCAGACAGGAGTTTCCAGGCCTGGTCTTCCAGATCTAATGACCTGCAGGTTTTAGATGCATCCTTACTCCCAGCTGCATTCCTGAACGGTTCGTTGGCTGACCTTTATCATCCCAGATTGCATGAAGACTCCTTGGCTTCAGCTGTAGGAACCGGGATGCATCTAAAGATCAGGAGGACCAGGGCTGGAGATCCTGTTAGAGACCCTCCTCAAAGGGCCCCCAGTAACCCTGATCCCCATAGATCCATGACCAGAACCACAGATCCGCGGTTCAAAGGTCAGCTGATGATGGCCCCTGATATCTGTAGCCAATCCCAGTCACCCATTTAAAAGGATTCAACCATTAGAGTCCCACATTGTCCAGAACCTTCTGTGGGTTCCAGCCGACCTGCTCCACCATGTTCTTGTTGAGAACAGAGGTTGCTGTTCATAATTGGAGGTTTTTGATGTGGTTGCTCTCTAGAAAACTTTTCTTTATTTTCTAATAGTGAAATTGAGAAGTTTCCCTCTTTAAGGCTCCTTGGGGACCAACGGAGAAGAAGGTTATAATGTGAAAGTGTCCTGGTGCTCCATCTGTCCCCTTTCTGTTGGGGTATAACCAGCATTCAGCTTCTTCTCTGTGCTGTTGGTCTGAAGCCTGTTGGTGGACTGAAGCTCCCTGTGGTGCAGCAGTGTTGCTCCTGCCTGACTGGAGTCGGTAGTGCAGGACAGTTTGTCTCCCAGGACCATGAAGCTGTGCATTGACTGAAACATCTGACTTTTTTACAGCTTCTAGAACATCCTGGCAGGATGGGGAGGATAGCAAGGTGGGTGCTTCAGACACTCCATGTGCATCACATCTGTCCTCCAGCATCCATTAACTAACAACCATCATCCATTATTTCTGTGGAATACTGTGTCCAGTTCCTCTTCTCTGTCCTTCACCGTCTCTGTAGAGAACCAGCTGGATGATGTTGAAGAGTGAGATGGACGGTCCGATGGCTGAAGACCTGGATCCCTGTAAATCCACCTGCAGCCTCCCCACTAACGTGTCTCAGCCAAGTGAGGAAACCATCATCACTTCACCTTGATGTTCAATGATCAAAGTTTAAGAAAAGTAAAATGAATATTTTGTCTCCTCCTAGATTTCCCCTACAGTAAGTCTGCTTCGCTGCCCGGCTATGGAAGGAACGGCATCTACAAGGTGAGCCTCGTCCAGAGAACATCAGCTGCAGGCTGAGCTTCTATCAGTTCTTCATTTGATAACCTAATAATAATAACACAGAGTAACAGCCTGTCAGCAGGGGGCGCTAGACTTCCACCCCATCAAACTGGCAGGAAAAAATAGAAAAAAAACTGAAGACCCGTTACTTGGAAAACAAAAAGTTAAAATGATCAAATCTACACTCACCTGCCACTTTATTAGGTACACCTGTCCAACTGCTCGTTAACACTTAATTTCTAAGCAGCCAATCACATGGCGGCAACTCAGTGCATTTAGGCATGTAGACATGGTCAAGACAATCTCCTGCAGTTCAAAGCGAGCATCAGTATGGGGAAGAAAGGTGATTTGAGTGACTTTGAACGTGGCATGATTGTTGGTGCCAGAAGGGCTGGTCTGAGTATTTCAGAAACTGCTGATCTACTGGGATTTTCACGCACAACCATCTCTAGGGTTTACAGAGAATGGTCCGAAAAAGAAAAAACATCCAGTGAGCGGCAGTTCTGTGGGCGGAAATGCCTTCTTGATGCCAGAGGTCAGAGGAGAATGGCCAGACTGGTTGGAGCTGATAGAAGGGCAACAGTGACTCAAATAACCACCCGTTACAACCAAGGTGGGCAGAAGAGCATCTCTGAACGCACAGTACGTGGAACTTTGAGGCAGATGGGCTACAGCAGCAGAAGACCACACCGGGTGCCACTCCTTTCAGCTAAGAACAGGAAACTGAGGCTACAATTTGCACAAACTCATGGAAATTGGACAATAGAAGATTGGAAAAACGTTGCCTGGTCTGATGAGTCTCGATTTCTGCTGCGACATTCGGATGGTAGGGTCAGAATTTGGCGTCTACAACATGAAAGCATGGATCCATCCTGCCTTGTATCAATGGTTCAGGCTGGTGGTGGTGATGTCATGGTGTGGGGAATATTTTCTTGGCACTCTTTGGGCCCCTTGGAACCAATTGAGCATCGTTGCAACGCCACAGCCTACCTGAGTATTGTTGCTGACCATGTCCATCCCTTTATGACCACAATGTACCCAACTTCAGATGGCTACTTTCAGCAGGATAATGCGCCATGTCATAAAGCTGGAATCATCTCAGACTGGTTTCTTGAACATGACAATGAGTTCACTGTACTCAAATGGCCTCCACAGTCACCAGATCTCAATCCAATAGAGCATCTTTGGGATGTGGTGGAACGGGAGATTCGCATCATGGATGTGCAGCCGACAAATCTGCTGCAACTGTGTGATGCCATCATGTCAATATGGACCAAACTCCCTGAGGAATGCTTCCAGCACCTTGTTGAATCTATGCCACCAAGAATTGAGGCAGTTCTGAAGGCAAAAGGGGGTCCAACCCGTTACTAGCATGGGGTACCTAATAAAGTGGCCGGTGAGTGTAGATTGTAGTTGACAATAAAGAAGTTTGAGTGATTGATTGATTGATTGATTGATTGATTGATTGATTGATTGATTGTCTGTCAAGCTTGGGTCCATCCAGCAGTTCCTCCCCTGGAGGTTCCAGGAGCTTCAGTGAAGCATTTCTGAGCGCTAACAGCTAACAATGAAGCTAACCAGATATGTTGACAAACTGGTTCTCTTATAGAACCGTTTAGGAACCAGTTCTGCTTGTGAAATGAGTGGTTTTGGTTCTGAAGGTCTGAGTTTTCCCTCTTTGTTTCCTGCAGGCTGCTGAGATGCTAGAAGATGATCCAGACTCCCAGAGCTGGGGGGCCATCCGAGGTGAGTGTCTAAGTAAGAGGTTTTACTGGTACTAGCTAGTTAGTTTGACCCTAAGGTCCAGTTATTGGAACACTGGCTGGAAGCAAAGGTTCTGTTACATCATCATCTTCATCACACGATGAAGTCATGTGTTAACTGATCGTTAATTATTTGTTAATTCATCATTAATTGATTATTATTTATTTGTTAATTAATTATTCATTGATCTTTAATTATTTCTTAATTAATCATGAATTGATTATTAATTATTTTTAATTAGCCATTAATTGACTGGTAATTATTTAATTAATCATTGATCAATGGCTAATTATCTGTTAATTATTCATTAATCAGTGGCTAATTATCTGGTAATTATTCATTAATCAGTGGCTAATTATCTGTTAATTATTCATTAATCAGTGGCTAATTATCTGTTAATTATTCATTAATCAGTGGCTAATTATCTGTTAATTATTCATTAATCAGTGGCTAATTATCTGTTAATTATTCATTAATCAGTGGCTAATTATCTGGTAATTATTCATTAATCAGTGGCTAATTATCTGGTAATTATTCATTAATCAATGACTATCTGTTAATTATTCATTAATCAGTGGCTAATTATCTGGTAATTAATCATTAATCAGTGGCTAATTATCTGTTAATTATTCATTAATCAGTGGCTAATTATCTGGTAATTATTCATTAATCAATGGCTAATTATCTGGTAATTATTCATTAATCATTGGCTAATTATCTGTTAATTATTCATTAATCAGTGGCTAATTATCTGGTAATTAATCATTAATCAGTGGCTAATTATCTGGTAATTATTCATTAATCAGTGGCTAATTATCTGGTAATTATTCATTAATCAGTGGCTAATTATCTGGTAATTATTCATTAATCAATGGCTAATTATCTGTTAATTATTCATTAATCAATGGCTAATTATCTGGTAATTAATCATTAATCAGTGGCTAATTATCTGGTAATTAATCATTAATCAGTGGCTAATTATCTGGTAATTATTCATTAATCAGTGGCTAATTATCTGGTAATTATTCATTAATCAATGGCTAATTATCTGTTAATTATTCATTAATCAGTGGCTAATTATCTGGTAATTATTCATTAATCAGTGGCTAATTATCTGGTAATTATTCATTAATCAATGGCTAATTATCTGTTAATTATTCATTAATCAGTGGCTAATTATCTGGTAATTAATCATTAATCAATGGCTAATTATCTGTTAATTATTCATTAATCAGTGGCTAATTATCTGTTAATTATTCATTAATCAGTGGCTAATTATCTGGTAATTAATCATTAATCAGTGGCTAATTATCTGGTAATTATTCATTAATCAATGGCTAATTATCTGTTAATTATTCATTAATCAGTGGCTAATTATCTGGTAATTAATCATTAATCAGTGGCTAATTATCTGGTAATTATTCATTAATCAATGGCTAATTATCTGTTAATTATTCATTAATCAGTGGCTAATTATCTGGTAATTAATCATTAATCAGTGGCTAATTATCTGGTAATTAATCATTAATCATGCTATTGTTCTCAATCAGCTGATTGATTTTCTTTCTTTTTCTTCTCTCCTTTCAGAGTTCAAGGTAAGAAATTTTTCTGTCTTTAAGGAATAAATTCTGTTTTTATTCTCGCTGATCGGACCTCACTGACCCCCCCCCCCCATTGTAGATCTACCCCTATGAGATGCTGGCAGTGACTCATAAGGTGAAAGTGAAGCTTCCCAGAGACGTGGATCGCACCAGGCTGGAGGTGAGCCACCGTTTCTCTGGACCCACTCAGCAGGTTCTGGTTCTGGAAGCAGCTGACGCCATCTTGTCTGTCGGCCATTTTCCTTCCTCATTACTGTCAGTAGACGTCAGTGGAGCCAAATAACCTGAATGGATCAGGGATTCAAAGACCGTGAATGAATCTGAAAGATTCCTATCAACAAGCATAAAGGTTGGAAACACGTTTAGAATCTAAACTTTAAACTGCAGCTTTAATTTCAACTTGAATAAGAACTCAAGCATTTAACGAGTTTTATCGTTTATTTGGAAACTCATGCTGACAATTAAAACTGTCAATGTTACATCATGTCCAATTCAATGAGTTTCCTGTTGGTGTTGCTCCGCCTCCTGTTGCTCCGCCTCCTGTTGCTCTGCTTCTGTTGCTCCGCCTCCTGTTGCTCTGCTTCTGTTGCTCCGCCTCCTGTTGCTCCGCCTCCTGTTGCTCTGCTTCTGTTGCTCCGCCTCCTGTTGCTCCGCCACCTGTTGCTCCGCCTCCTGTTGCTCCGCCTCCTGTTGCTCTGCTTCTGTTGCTCCGCCTCCTGTTGCTCCGCCTCCTGTTGCTCCGCCACCTGTTGCTCCGCCTCCTGTTGCTCCGCCTCCATCCCTGTGGAGACTTTGGAGGAGGCAGCAGATCTGGGTCTGTTGATGCAACCCTGATGGTTTCATCCTTCATTCAGAGCTTTGCTGACCAGGAGGAGTCGTCTGGATCGGTCTGAAGTGTTTATGATGCAGGAGATCCTCTGAAACTGACCGCAGCTTTTGGAGGAAAAACTTTTAACTTCTAGCTGCTGTAATTAAACCAAACTTAATCCCTGAAGGTTCATATTTTAATTAACCCATTAAGAGACGCATCAAAGAAAAAGTCTGAATCTTTAAACATCGACTGGATCGTTCTCTTTGGTCTCCAGATCTTCAGGTTTGGTGGCTTCATGTTCAAATCCAGTTCTTACTCTGCGACATTAATCCTCTTCAGAACTGTGGGAAATAGATCCATCTGTTCTAGAAATCCATCTGTTCAGAAAGCTACAGATGTTCTCTACAAACTCGTTAGAACCTGGTTCCCTCCTTTCGTAGAACGTTTAATCTGAGTCGCCTAATCCAGTAATAATCTGGTTATTCCTCAGCGACTCTGAACAGGAAACGTTTCTTCTGACCTGATCTCAGACGAGAGAAATGAGTTCAAGTTTAGAACATTTATAGAAATATATGGTGTAGAATTATTTTTAATGAAAGTCCTTAATTATGTCAGGATTATTTCCGTTCTTTTCTATTCTAGCCCAGCCTAGCCTAGCCCAGTTTAACTGAGCCCGAGCCTAGCATAGCCCATACCTGTCTAGCATAGACCATTCAGCCTAACCCAGCTCAGTCTGGCATATCTCAGCCTGGCCTAGCTTAGCCTGGCCTATCTCAGCCTGGCCCAGCTCAGCCTAGCCCAGCTCAGCCAGGCCCAGCTCAGCCTAGCCCAGCTCAGCCTGGCATATCTCAGCCTGGCCCAGCTCAGCCTAGCCCAGCTCAGCCTAGCCTATCTCAGCCTGGCCAAGCCTAGACCAGCTCAGCCTAGCCTATCTCAGCCCGGCCTATCTCAGCCTAGCCCAGCTCAGCCTAGCCTATCTCAGCCCGGCCTAGCTCAGCCTATCTCAGCCTAGCCCAGCTCAGCCTAGCCTATCTCAGCCCGGCCTATCTCAGCCTAGCCCAGCTCAGCCTAGCCTATCTCAGCCCGGCCTAGCTCAGCCTATCTCAGCCTAGCCCAGCTCAGCCTAGCCTATCTCAGCCTGGCCTATCTCAGCCTAGCCCAGCTCAGCCTGGCCTATCTCAGCCTGGCCTAGCCCAGCCAAGCCTTGCCTAGCATAGTGTGCATCAGGTTCTCTGATGGTCTATTGTTTTCGCTGTAGACTGAACAGTTTGTTCTGTCTTTCAAACATCTAGTTAGTTTCTATGTTTGGAGGTTTTTGGTTCAGACCTTCCCTTCAAGGCTGAGGAGCTTTTTTCTTTTGGTTATTTGAGGATCATTTCAAATGTTGCCACAAAGCTTTTCTCAATATGTTTCTTCTTCCCTCCTTAGAGACATTTGTCCCCAGATGAGTTCCAGCAGGTGTTTGGAATGACGCTGGAGCAGTTTGACCGGCTGGCTCTGTGGAAGAAGAATGACATGAAGAAGAAGGCTCGTCTGTTTTAGATCCAGTTTAAGCCAGGTCTAAGCTTTAATCCAGAAGGAAGCAGAACTGAAAGTCTGCAACATCTATATGCACCAGTTGGACATTTGAAAATGCCGCCTGTTCTTCTCCATGATCTCACCTGGATGGGGGGGTAGTGTTTGCATGGTCTGTGTTTTTCTGGCCTCCTGTGAGGTCCATCGTCCCCCTCAGTCCCCTCCTAACGCCGGCCGTCCTCCAGCTTCTCTGTGCTTCTGCTGGTTTGTGGTCTCCAGTCGGTCCAACCTTTAGCTGCCGTTTGCTGGTTTTAGACCGTAGCCTCGCTGAGGACTGCTGAAGCATGTCGAGGCCAAAGACGGGCTACAGACGGTCTCCACTCCCTCGTTGGAGTTCTTCTGGATCTGATCGAGAGCAAATCCACACCTGCTTGTCTTTTATTTGACTTCATCTCATTTTCAGGCCGTAAAATCTGTGAGGTTGTTTCAAAGCCATGAATCAGCAAATGCAAACAGGAAGTGGATAAGGAACCACAACAGGCCGATTCTAAGGAGCTGTGTTACCAGAGTGACGTTAACTCTGAGAAATATTTTTATAAGCTACTTTCAGAGGGCCTTAAACCAACGAGGTGGAAGTTAATCTGAAGTGTTTCCAGCTCTCAGGTCTGGCTGGTTCACCTCATTATGATGGATGGATTCCTGCAGACGCTCAAACTTGAACATATCAAATAAATCCCATCAGCTTTGCTTGATTTTACTTGACTATGACATCATCATCATCATCATATACAGGATGTATGTGAGAATCTACCCTCTCTGTATCTATGAGCATGCGGAGGATGGGAGGAGCTTCCTCTCCTGACGTCATGTTAGGAATCATCAATGTTACTCTATCATATGAATTACCTGGATCTGCTGCTTACGTTTGCTTGTTTAAGGTATTTATTTAAATACAGCGATATGGAAATTACTTTATTTTGAAATCATTAGGATGTTGAGAATGGATGAAGTGTCACACGGTTGATGAAGATGATGAAGAGAGCCGTATCACATTTTAATCTGAATGTCCTGTAGTAACCCACTAACTCCTGTCATTATCTTTATGTTGAAACTCTAATATCCATTAAAGTGCTTTAAACCGACTGGTTTCCATTTGATTGACTTCTTCTTCTACCAAACAGACCAGACTAGAGCAGCTAGACCGCCTCAGACCGAGTACTGACCCTGACTGCACACCGCAGACTGAGATGGGGCTCGCTGTTGTGGGGGACGTGACTCGCCGCAGAGGGGGCGTGGCTTGCTGTAGACGGGGCGTGACTCGCAATAGACGGGGCGTGACTCGCAATAAAAGTGGCAAGGCTTGCTGTAGAGGGCGTTTGGCTCACCACATAGGGGGCGTGGCTCGCATTAGACGGGGAGTGGCCAGCAGTAGGGGGGGACAGGGCTCGCTGTAGAGGGCGTTTGGCTCACCATAGAGGGGGCTGGGCTCGCAATAGACGGGGCTGGGCTCGCTGTAGAGGGAGCGTAGCTCGCCATATAGGGGGCGTGGTTTACCAAAGAGGGGCGTGTCTTGCTGTAGAGGGGGCGTGACTCGCAATAGATGGGGCGTGGCTCGCAAAAAAAGTGGCAAGGCTCACCATAGAGGGGACGTTGCTCGCTATAGAGGGGGCTGGGCTCGCAATAGGGGGGAACAGGGCTCGCCATAGAGGGAGCGTAGCTAGCCATATAGGGGGCATGGCTCGCCACATAGGGGGCGTGGTTTACCAAAGAGGGGGCGTGACTTGCCGTTGAAGCACGTCCCAATCTGTGACTCCAGGCCGTATTTCGGGCCCAATCTGGAGGCCGGAACTATTCACTCATTGACAAACAGGAATATCGCACCCACCGCCGTGGTTGTCTTTGATAACGAATCATCATTTTTAACATTAGATGATTTACTGTATAAAATAATTCATCTGAATAACTTTTTTCCTCTTGGAAAAGGTTTGCATTTGAACTAAAACAGAAGGTAAATTCCTGCCTTTTTAACCAAATGTAATTCTGTTGTATGTGGATTTATTCTGTATTTTCTTTTGCACATATAGAATTGTTCAGAGGTAAACAAAGGTAAACCTAACCCTAACTCTTAACCTTTTATCTCAGCTGCTCTCTGTATCATGAAACAAAGCAAAATAACACATTAAAGGGACGGCCGTAGGTTTGCATAACAACCTAATTGTCCCTACCAATAATTCAATATGAGCAACATGTTTATAATTTCCAGTCCAGTGATGTTGCTGCAGTTGCTTCTTTTCCTCTGCCTGGTAGCTGCAGCTGCTCTTTCCTATAGCAGCGCATCAACTGTGCTGTTTAACTCCACTCTCTGATTTTTCTGTCTTAAGTTCCTCCTTCTCTCTTTCTGATTGCTTGTTTTTTATGTGCGCGTGCTTGGAGCGCACATAAAAAACCAAATGACGCTAAAATACTGTTATTACCAAAACTAATATTAGGCTATGAAACAACTCCCAATTAAAAAAACAAATATTATCTAGGCTAAAATAGGCGAAAGCTTCTGATTGCAGATCTTTGAAGAAGCAGGAGAGATTTTGGAAATATAAGTAAACTTATATTCTGAGTCAGACAGGAGTTCTGTCTGACTCAGACTGTAAACTATCAACATTTCTGTTCAGCAATATTTCTTTTCTATTAATGTTTTCATTTTTGTCAGCAGTTCAGGTATAAATAACAGGTTTTATTTCTTTTATAGACAGTGTTGGGCACGTTACTTTGAAAAGGTAATTAGTTAGAATTAGTAGTTACTTCTCTCAAAAAGTAACTGAGTTACTGTGTTACTCCACAAGAACAGTAATTAGTTACTAGTAAGAGTAACTATTGCATTACTTTTGCGTTTCTCGCCCCCGTAACCCTCCCCACCCCGCCCCACCTTCTCGCCGTGTGTTTCCAAAGCCAGCTGAATAGAGCGGACGACAAAGACAAGAACCTGCAGAGAGTTTAGCATTTATTGCAACTCAACGTAAATGACATCAGGGGGGAACGCTATCTGATGAGCCTATAAACCCGCTCAGATAGCTATCCTCCAACTGTTCGTCATTGAGGAACGGACGGGCGTGAGTGGCTGGATCGCCGCAGACATCCGCGGTTATATTTTTTATAAATATATATATATATATATATATATTTATAAAAAAAAAAAAAAAAAAAAATATATATATATATATATATATATATATATATATATATATATATATATATATATATATATATATATATATATATATATATATATATATATATATATATATATATATATGGGGTGTGTATGACATCATGCACACGCGCCTGCTACCGTTCATTCCTCCTGTCCGCTGAACTGCTGCTAGTTTTCCTCTCATGCCTGGAAGATGTCTAGTGCTGCTACCACAGATGATCTCGCTCTCCAGATGAACCATTCAGATGAGCTAGAATGAATAGAAGGGGTAGAGCGTAGCCGCCTGCGGCCCGGGCTGCCTGTCACTACTACAGTCCACCGCGCGGATGACATCATACACGCAACGCTTTTTAAAAAAACATATAAATATAAAAAATATAACCCTGGATGTCTGGGGGACAGTGATTGGCCTCCATGTTCTGAATGCTGGCGTACCATAAAGAATAAATGATGAACAGTTTAGTTTGTGCCTTCAAGTCGTTGCCCATAGGAAGACGTTACTGGATATAACCTAACGGAATATCTTCAGAACGGCTCCAAATGACACTAAACTCATATGGGAGAGTAGAACATGATGGAATAACGGAAAATCAAGGATCCAATGGAAAAAAAACAGCGTTCCCCTTTAAACAAAATGATGCCTTGATGCTCACATTGAGCATAAAACAGAGCATGCATATTTCTGCATAGGACCAATGACATCAGACCTATGAAACTGAAGACCAATACTGTCCCTACAAAAGTTGAAATCAAACCTACTTTCATTGAGATATGAAACTAGATGGACTCTGTCTGAGACATAGTGTTCCCTCTCCAATCACAGTCCTCTAGTGACCCCTCTCCAGTCTCAGAGTCCTCTAGTGTCGCCTCTCCAGTCTCAGAGTCCTCTAGTGTTCCCTCTCCAGCCTCAGAGCGGGCAGCCCCAGAGGTTCCAGTGCCACAGTGGGCAGTCCCCAAGTCTCCAACTGCAGAGACACTGTCCTCTAAGGTTCCTGCCGCAGAGACGCCGTCCTCCAAGGTTCCACTGCCACCGAGATGTTGCCCTCCAAGGTTCCTGCTGCCGAGATGTTGCCCTCCAAGGTTCCACTGCCACCGAGATGTTGCCCTCCAAGGTTCCACTGCAGAGATGCCGTCCTCCAAGGTTCTAGGGGTTACTAGGGCTGCAGCCCCGCATGTTTCCCCCAGAGCCCTGGATCTCGCTTCTGAGCTGAGCTGAGGAAAATGTGCAGTACTGGAATTCACCAGATGGTGGCAGCAGAGCAGGGAAGCCGCCTG